>NW_027397064.1:58200647-58297788 GCF_003265705.2 Callorhinus ursinus | reverse complement strand
TATCTATCTATCTATCTATCTATCTATCTATCTATCTATCTATCTATTTATCTATCTATGATCTATTCATCCCCCAAAGCTAACTATCCTCTGGAGTTAGAGATTAGGCTATGTCAGTGGTTCTAAACTTCAGTGTGTATTAGAATCACCTGGAGGGCTTGTTGAAAGATAGCTGAGCTCCACCCAACTCCTAGAATTTGTATTTCTCTTTCTTTCTTTCTTTCTTTCTTTCTTTCTTTCTTTCTTTCTTTCTTCTTTCTTTCTTTCTTTCTCTCTCTCTCTTTCTTTCTTTCTCTTTCTTTTTCTTTCTTTCTTTCTGTCTTTCTTTCTCTCTTTCCTTCTCTCTCTCTCTCTCTTTCTTTTTTAAGAGAGAGAGAGGCAGAGGGAGGGGCAGAGGGAGAGGGGGAGAGAGAACCTTAAGCAGCATGGAGCCTAACACAGGGCTCAATCTCATGACCCTGAGATCATGACCCGAGCTGAATTCAAGAGTCAGATACTTAACTGACTGAACCACCCAGGCGCCCCTCAAAATTTGTATTTCTGGTGAGTTCCCAGGTGATGCTGATGGAGCTAGTCTGAAGAAGCACACTTTGAGAACCACTGCAATGTCAACATGTCCAAAATGGACCTTACCATCTTAGCCCAAGAAGTCTACTCCTCTTCCTCTTTTCCCTGTTTGGCTTAATAACTCCAGCATTGAAAGCTGGTGCAACCACTCTGGAAAACAGTATGGAGGTTCCTCAAAAAGTTGAAAATAGAGTTACCATACGATCCAGCAATTGCATTACTGGGTATTTACCACAAAGATACAAATGTAGGGATCCGAAGGGGTACGTGCACCCCAATGTTTATAGCAGCAATGTCCACAATAGCCAAACTGTGGAAAGAGCCAAGATGTCCATCGACAGATGACTGGATAAAGAAGCTGTGGTATATATACACAATGGAATATTATGCAGCCATCAAAAGGAATGAGATCTTGCCGTTTGCAACGACGTGGATGGAACTGGAGGGTATTATGCTGAGTGAAATAAGTCAATCAGAGAAAGACATGTATCATATGACCTCACTGATATGAGGAATTCTTAATCACAGGAAACAAACTGAGGGTTGCTGGAGTGGTGGGGGGTGGGAGGGATGGGGTGGCTGGGTGATAGACATTGGGGAGGGTATGTGCTATGGTGAGCACTATGAATTGTGCAAGGCTGTTGAATCACAGATCTGTACCTCTGAAACAAATAATGCAATATATGTTAAGAAAAAAAAAAGAAGAAGATAGCAGGAGGGGAGGAATGAAGGGGAGTAAATCGGAGGGGGAGACGAACCATGAGAGACGATGGACTCTGAAAAACAAACTGAGGGTTCTAGAGGGGAGGGGGGTGGGGAGGATGGGTTAGCCTGGTGTTGGGTATTGAGGAGGGCATGTTCTGCGTGGAGCACTGGATGTTATGCACAAACAATGAATCATGGAACACTACATCAAAAAAACAAAAAAAAAAAACAACAAAAAAAACTCCAGCATTCACCCAAGGTCCTAGGCCAGAAACGTGGGGGAAGTAGAGAAGGGAGTAAGCAATTTCTAGATTCTCTCACTCATTTCATACAGCCACCGTGGATGCTGTAGTTACTGCCTCCTGGGTGACTTCCCAATCAGGGCCACATCACTTGTCCCCTTCTGTACTGCAGTAGCCTTTTTATTTATTTCCTTGCCTCTAATCTGCCCCTAACCCCAGCCCACCCCAATCAATCCATTCTCCAGATATTTCTAAAATGTAAATATGATCATGACTTTTCTTTGCCCAAGGCTTTAATGTCTTACCCCAGTTTTTAAAAAAGATTTTATTTATTTCAAGAGAGAGGGGGGTGCCTGGGTGGCTCAGTCAGTTAAGCATCTGCCTTTAGCTCAGTTCATGATCCCAGGGTCCTGGAATCAAGAACCTCATCGGGCTCCCTGCTCGGCGGGGAGCCTGCTTCTCCCTCTCCCTCTGCCTGCAGCTCCTCCTGCTTGTGCTTGTGCTCTCTCTCTCTGTCAAAAAAAATCTTTAATAAAAAAAGAGAGAGAGAGAGCATGCACAAGTAGGGGAGGGGCAGAGGGAGAGAGAGAATCTCAAGCAGACTCCACACTGAGCGCAGAGTCCAATGCGGGGCTTGATCCCAGGACCCTGAGATCATGACCTGAGTCGTACTCAAGAGTCGGATGCTCAGCCGACTAAGCCATCCAGTAGCCCCTGTCTTCCCCCAGTTCTTAAGATAAAATTCAAACTCCTTATCTTAGAACACAAAGCTCTTTGTGTTTTGACCCTCAGCCACCTTCTCTAATCTTGTGATGGACATTCTTCCCTCAAGCCATAGCACCTATAGATTTTACAAAGACTACTTTCTGTGTGAAATGCATACCCCACCACTGATACTCGTCTAATACATTTCTGTTCCTACTTTTGAATTCAGCTCGAGTACACTTTGATTTATATGCACCTCCTCCTGGTTCCAACAGCATCCTGATCACAACCGTGGGTTAATCAGTTTATCTTTATTTTTCCTTCTAGATGATAAAGTACTTGAACATAGGGATTCCTTGTTAGTAGGTGTGGAGTGGGGCCTGGGAATCTGCATGCTCAAACTCTCTGGGGGATTCTTCATGCTCAACAAACTCCTTAGGGGATTCTGTAGGCTCAGACCTCACTTTGAAGTGGTTTCTAAGATCTCCTTCAACTCTGAAATATCAAACCTTTTTCTTCATGCATTTTAACTGGTGTTGTGGCGGGGAAGAAAGCTTTTGGGTTGTTGATGAAAAAAAAGCATATGTAATCTTCTTTGGTATAATAAGTAAGATAGCTTATTATACTGAAATACAGGGTAAGATAGATAAGTAAAAATAAGATAAATGCCCTTATTTAAGAGTGTTTCCTTAATGTGTTCAGCTTTTTATTCATTAATTCTAAAACTACTGTTGAGGACTTGCTATGTGCCAGATAACTGTTCTAGTCATTTGGAGTGCATCAATTGACAAAACCAGCAATAGTCCCTACCATCAAGGAGCTTGCATTGAGAGGCAATAAACAAGTAAATCACAGAGTATTTTAGAAGGTGATAAGGACTATGGGGAAAATGGAAAGGGTGGGCTTTTTTTTATTTTTGTCAGGACTTAGTAATAAAGTACTAGAAATAAGAGTTTATTTAATTGGAGCTATTTAAATAAGCTATACTTTAAAAGGCAGAACTTAACCTGTACCCTATCAGAAAAGAGCTGAAGATTTGCAAAATTCAAGTCTGGTTTTCTTTTATAATGGACAATAACTGGCTTTCCCATTTTGTCCTTGGGAGAGAAGTAATTTAGGGAATCGATTCCAAGAAGTCCTAGGTAAGTTGGGTGATATAAATGTTTTATTACTGTAAAGAGAAAGGGAAAAAGAATTAAGCCATGAACGAGTAAAGAGAAGTTTGTGTTTTATACTAATCTACGAGACTGATTTAATTTTATTATTTAAAAAACTTTATTCCAAACCTCTTTTCTTATCTCCCTCACTTCCCCATTTTTAAATTCTTGTTTGTTTGGATTTTCATATTTAGGTAAACAGCATTGGTCCTTTCAGGATTATATGAAAGTCTCATCCCATGGATGAGGAAGCATAGGACTTTAGCTGTACTTACCTCTCAGGGGTGCTCAGAAGAAAGAGAAACAGGCTGGTTCTGTGGGGAAAATCTCTTACCATCTTTACTCTCAAATAACTTAATCAAAAGATCTAACGTTTCCCTGTAAACAGTCTTAAAAGTCAAATTAATGTCACCTGCAGAGTTCGCTAAAAGTGATGAGCATTGTTTCGCACAGCAGTTGAAACTGTTTGCAGAGTCCTCCCACAATGAAAGACTTTTCCTGCTCTCCTCAAATACTAGAACTGCGTGGTAATTCTGATGACTGTCAGTTCCTGTGGGGTGTTTACACAAAGGTACTTTTAAATGAAGAGTCATTTTTAGAGCAATTAGAACAGAGGCTAGACAGAGAATAGCTGGCTCAGGGGCCTGGCAGGTCGGGGTTAAGGTTTATTGACAGGACAGGGTCAGGCCTCTGCTCTGCCGCCATTGCCCCTCATACCTGCCCTCCGGATACCCCCGAGACCTCAGCCGGCCTTGGCTCCCCGCCATAGGCCAAGCCCCCGTGCAGAGTGTGGGGAAGAGAAAGAAGAAAGGAGGAAGAGAAGGGGGAAGTCCTGCAGAAACATGACAGTTTGCTATTAAAATGCAAGTTTGGAAATTATCTATGTATATTTTTCGGGCCCAGATGTTGTGTCCCATTAGGGAGGAGAAATTTTAAAACATACAAAGAATTGTCTGTTCTTTCAGCTTTGTAGTTTGCCGATATTGCATCCTGAAGAAAGAAATTGCCTGGCCAGAGTAGTCTTTTCATTTCATTTTTCAGTTTTGAGTTACAGGTTCCTGGCAAGCTCCCTGACCACTACTGTTACCTGGTGGCGCCTATAGTTCATCAAATTTAGACACGCAGACTACCTGGATCCAGGCCCAGATGAACTGTTGCGACTGATAAACATGATCCCACCCTGCCCCCATGCATGCGCCTGCTTTTCCCTTTAAGGGAATCTAAGACTTGGAGTCCCTGCGGCCCCAAGGGAGCTCGAGAAAAATGTGTTCCGGTCGGGGGATTGGAGTTTGCCCTGTGGTTTTCTGTGCTGCATCTCTGCTTGCCCAGAGGCTGGTGAACATCCCAGCAGTGCCCCACTTCTCCGATGTTGGTAATTAATGCAGGGAAAATTTTTTGTTTTTAATAAAAACAAGCAAAGACATCTATCAGTACCCACAGTCAAGGCAGAATTTGTTTGACATCTTGTGATTGCTGCTTACAAAAAGAGTGACAGCAGTTATTAAACAAATACGAGAAGATGCTGTTTATTAGTAGTTTTCAGATATCCTAAGAATAGTCTTCTAACATTACTGCTTTGGCTTGCATGAGTGGAAAATTGTAGAATGAACAGAATCATTAATTTTTGAAATCCGGGTTGTATTAGATTTAGAGTAATAATAAAAATTCAAATATTAAGCAAATGTATTATTTTTAGCTGTGCAATATACTAGGGGCTTTTCCTTTCATTAGATCATATTTCGAACATTTGTTTTTATGATTGCAGGGGGAGTATTAGCATTCAATGTAATTAAACTTAATTGCATTTCCTATGGGAATTATTTTTAGTTTCTTTTTAAAATGCATTTATGATTCTTTTTCTCTATACTAGCTATACCTCTAGGTTTGCCTTGATAAAAGATTATGGAAAAATGTCTATTTGCTTGGAAACAGTCAGAAGGCATGAATTTGATTTAAATTTAATTTAGAAGTTTTTAAGTGAAACTTTGGAATATAGTCGAACAGGAAAAGCATGAAACTGTTCAGCAAATGAAGTTTTGGTTCTTATGTCATATTCACGTGATATAAGAAAAATAATTAATCTCTCTCTGGCCTATGTTATCCTATTTGGGAAGTGTTACAATAATTTTAGCCCCTGACCTAACCAGATGATGTGGAAGCAACAGATCATGTATTTCTATAGGCACTCAGTGAGGGTGGAGTTTGCTGGGAAGGCAGGGAAGGGAACTTCTTGGGGTGTGATTATAGTCTGTATCTGGATAGATATTTGGTTACACAGCTGTATACATTTGTCAGAACTCATCAAATGATATGCTTAAGATCTGTGCCTGTCCTAGTATGTAAATTTTACTTCAAAATACCAAAAAAAAAAAAAAAAAGGACTTCTAAACACATATTGACATCTGGTTAATAATATGCATGTTGAAATTTGGGGGAAGGGGTTACTGAGCTTTGAAACTTACTTTGAAATACACTCCCTGCCACAGAAAGATGAATGGTGGAATGTTTAGAAGTGTGATAAAGAGCAAATATAGTAAAATGTTAATTGTAGAATCTAGGTAGTATGATTGGTTACCTTAAAATTCTTTGAACATTTTGGTATGTTTGAAAATTTTCCTAAAATGTTGGGGGGGTGAAAATGAAGGTACTGGTTTTTGCTCAATAAAGGATCTGTGTACCTCCATTTTTAATTCTAATCCCCAGCCCCATTCAAAATCAGACCACTTGGATTAAGACCAAAAGCGGGGAGGGGTGTGAATGTAGCCATTTAGATAAATAGAAAAATGTGCCCACCTCATACTTTCTCCAGTTACCTTTTGAAAGACCATTACCAAGCATGGAAGCCATGGGTGTCCTTACAAACAAGAACTCTGAGAAATTCAAACCATGCAGCCCAACCAGTGACCTCTCTGGGCAGATAAGAAGAATTGGCCTCCAGAACCCTAACCGTGGGGAAGGACATGGCCTCCTGATACATAATCTTCACCAATGGCAAGTAGGTGACTCCCCTGCTATGTACCTTATATCAAGGCCCTATCAAATGAAAATGGGCTTTCAGTTTCAATCAAATCCCAGGGATTTGGCCAAGAACACCTCTATTTCATCAGAATGCCAGACTAGCTCTTACATCCTGATAGAGCCCTCTTTTTAAAGATATTTTATATGGGCCTTTGGCAATACTTACATTGTGTGTGTATATGTGTTTTAATCTTGAAGGGTCAAAGGGTATATTGGTTCTGGTGGAATTGATATATTCCATATGATAATACGTTTTTAAGTGTGGCTGTGTTGCTCAATTGGTGTTTAAACAGTAGACTACACAGGCAATACTTGAGAGGCTCAAAGATCTCAACTCTTTCAGGGTCTCAGAGTGAACTCTGGCCAATTAATTTCTCTCCGTTCTTTGACTTTCTCACTCGGAAAGTGAGAAATGAAACCTGACACAAAATGCCCAGTCAGTGATCCTCAAAATCTAATGTTTGTAAGAATCGTTCATGTAGGAAACTTCAATGTGTGTAAAACCATTTAGTTTGTTAAAAATGAGATTCCAGCTTCCACCCCTGGGTTTTCTGAATCAGTAGGTCTGGGACAGAGCTCAGAAATCTGCATTTTAATAAACATCCAATGTGATACTGATGCAATTATCGGACCACATGAGAATCGGTATAGATGTATTTTGGTGGTTCTTAACTGATAGAATCTTATGGGTTTCTTTTTAGGTTTTTCTTGGAAAAATTCTAAACATACACTAAAGTAGAGAGAATAGTGTAATGAACTTCCATGGACCCATCACCCAACCACGACAATTTTGATTCATTTCTGTATTCATCTACTCATCCTCCACAGATTATTTCTGGAAGTAAATCTTAGGTATATCATTACATTAATAAATATTTTAGTTGGCAACTCTAAAATATTAAAATATAAGTACTCTAGAAATATATCATTATTAAATCTTATAAAATTTGAGAATTCTTTAGTATCAAATATGTGAGTGCCTACATTTCCTTGATTGTCTCTCTCTCCTTTTTTTTCACAATTGATTTGTTGAAATCAGGGACCAAACACAGTCCACACATTGCATTTGATTGATGTGTCTCTTTAGTCTTTTAATCTGTAGGTTCCCTCTCCCTCTTTCCCCCCCACCTGGTGATTTATTTGTTGAAGAAACCAGTTCATTTGTTCTGTAGATTTTCTCAGTCTAGATTTTCTGATTGGATCCCCATGATGTCACTTACCATTTTTCTTTCCCTGTATTTCCTATAAACTCCATCACTTACATCATGGAGTTTGACCAGATTAAAGTTCATTTTGGGGGCAAAAATACATCATAGGGGGTATCATATGCTTCCATCATGAGGCACATGTTTCGTTGTCTCTCTTTGCTGAGATCCGTTATTTCCTAGGGAAAGCTCCGAATTTTAACTTATTAAGTAGCTGGTGGAAGAACCTTCTCCCTCTCATCATGGATTTTTCATTTTCTAAGTTAGGCTTTTAAAGTGTTCCCAGTGAACCTGTAGCTGCCTACTGAGACACTGTTTGCTACCAAAAGCAGAAAGGCTTTCTTGCATTCACATCTTAGTCTCATTTTCACAATGTAGTAATCTTTAAAATGTGTCCTAGTGCCTACAACACTTATTTCAGTTTCTGAGACTTGTTCATCCTAATGAACGGATGACCACACAATTGAGTAAAAAGTTTGGGGCTCTGTAATGAAGCCACAGTTGCAGGCAGGGTGACCCGGCATAAGTACAAGTGAGTCAGAGCCGCCAATTCTGTACCTCCATCCCATCCTGAGGCAGATGAGATGAGTTCTTAATCCTTGCATTTATCTATTTTGTCCCAAAAGCAAGCGTGAGATTTCTGGATCGGGGCAGACGATTTTACTCATAGCAGTAAGTGGTTACTTACATCCCATTGTTCTCCTTCAGAGCAATGTGAAGAATGCTGAAATCATTCCAGGGTTCATTCCTTCATTCAACAAATGTACTGATTGTCCACTTTATGCCTGGCACTGAGCCAGCCCCGGGGTAGCTGATAAACACTAGAGAACTCCCAACCTGACACATAAAACCACATATCTCTGAGCCTAGAGTTAGCCATCAGATGTCATCTTGTACTTATAGATAATATATATGGATGTGTATGTGTATATATATATATATATATGTATATTTGATTTTATATATATAATTCCATACATATATAGGCACATATATGTATTATTTGATTTTTTCCTTCTGACTTACATTATACTTTTCAAAAAATCAGTTTCTTCATTTTTAATTTATCTACATATGTCATTTGTGGTGAAGTTTGCATGAAGTTTTCTCATTTCCAGCTTTTTAGGTAGCGAATGAAGTGACTGTATTTTATGCCCACTGTGGATAGTTTGCTTATTGTGAATTGAGCCTGAGCCGGCTTAAGATTCTCTCTCTCCCTCTCCCTCTCCCCTTCCCTGTGCTTGCCCACTCTCTCTCCCTCTAAAAAGAAAAAAAAATTGAAGCCATGGTGGAAAACTAGTTTCTTAGGGGTGAAGAAGGAAGGACAGTGGTTGTCTTTAAATGTCTATTATAGGTACAAATTCATGTCAATAATTTAAGAACATTAAAAACATATTCTCACTTGAGTCTTGATTTTCTCAGAAACTTATCATGATTAGTATTTACTTTAATCATGTATTTATTGTTAAAGGAACTCTCTAAGCCGTTCTTAGTCTTCTAGATACAACACAGCCTGAACAAAGATGGAAAATAGAAGAATAAGAATTCAACAGGAAGTGTGTGATCAAACCATAACAAACCAGGAGAAGTTCAATAAACTCCACAGAGAATGTGTCACCTTTAAAAGTACAGTTTACTGGGGTGGCTGGCTGCCCCAGTTGGAAGAGCATGTGACTCTTTTTTTTGTTTTGTTTTTTAGAGCTATTGTGTGGGGTGGGGAGGGGAAGGTGAGGATGGAAGGGGCAGAGGGAGAAGGAAAGAGAGAATCTTAAGCAGGCTCCACGCCCAGCATGGAGCCTGATGTGGAGCTCGATCTTACAACCCTGAGATCATGACCTGAACCGAAATGAAGAGTCAGACACTTAACCGACTGGGCCACCCAGGCACTCAGAGTATGCAACTCTTGATCTTGGGGTCATGAATGTGAGCCCCACATTGGGTGTAGAGATTGCTTAAATAAAAACTTAAAAATAAATAGAAGTACAGTTTACTTTTGCCAATAATTGTACTCATTTATTCACTTTTAAAATATATTTAAATTTTGTGAAAAATATACCTAAAAATCCTTGAACTGTAAAAACTCCAACATCTTTTAGTTCTTGCCCATTTGTAAAATCTAAGCACAAACTTGCATAGGACAAACTGCCTATATCACGGTAAAGCATAGATGGGATTATGTTTTCTGGTCTTTGAGTCTGCTAGAGTATGGACATTTATGGCAAACATTTTCCAAAATAGCAGGTAAATGAAAAAATTATAGCCCACAAAAATAACTGCCTCAAACTCATGAACCCCAACTTTGTTCATTTTTAAGCCTACATTAAAAAAAAAAATTGCAGAGGTGGACATGAGCTAAAGCAGGCAAGAAGTAAGGGGATCTAAAGATGTGTGACACAACATTGCTGTCACGTTATAGGAGGCATATCCTGGACAAAACCCCTGTCTGCATTCTTAACCCATGAACCCTGGCCCCAACCTTCAGCATTCCCAGTTCAGATTCTTGATATGTTCTGGTTTTGTAATAAAGTCATGAGCAACAGTAATGTACTCATCAATTACCCTTCTGCCTTTTATCTTAAATTGGAGACACTGAAGTAACATCAATTAGCAAGAAATAGTCTGTTTCTTAATAAAACCTTTCATTTAACTTTCTCCTGCATTTAAAAATGAAAATACCCCTATATCCTGGGCTGGCTCAGTCAGCAGAGCATATGACTCTTGATCTTGGGGTTGTGAGTTTGAGCCCCACGTTCGGTGTAGTAAATAAAATCTTTTTAAAAATAATAAAAAATAGAAAGGAGAATATATTTAGCTTCTCCAAATATTTAATTGTATGTGATCCATTTGTTAAAAGATGTCTTAATTCCACAATTAATCACACACCCACATACATGTGTGTATGTATATATGTCAGACATCAAAAAATCTTCCTCTTGCTTAGTTTCAAGAAGTTGTTTTGAGGAGTAAATACTGAATGACAACTTAGAAATATTTTATCTTAAGGGCTTACCATTTTCAAAAATTTGTAATTTAGAAATATTTCACTGGAAGGGAAGACTAAAGACATTGATAGTCATCTCTTCCTTCCCTAGAGCTTCGTATTTATGAAACAGATTATTAACAAAGGTGTAACTAAAATCATTGGACAGGCCTACTGGCCCCAAAATATCTTCCCTCTGCACTGTTTGGAACCTAAAATTTCCAACTATTAAAAACATTCCTTTGGGTCAAGGGAATTTCCCCAAAAAGCCTTTGTTTTTGTTTATTTTTTTTAAGATTTTTATTTATTTATTTGGGAGAGAGAGAATGAGAGATAGAGAGCGTGAGAGGGAAGAGGGTCAGAGGGAGAAGCAGACTCCCTGCCGAGCAGGGAGCTCGATGCGGGACTCGATCCAGGGACTCCAGGATCATGACCAGAGCCAAAGGCAGTCGCTTAACCAACTGAGCCACCCAGGCGCCCCTGTTTTTGTTTATTTGACAGAGAGAGGGAACACAAGCAGGGGAAGTGGGAGAAGGAGAAGCAGGCTTCCCACTGAGCAGGGAGTCCGATGTGGGGCTCGATCCCAGGACCCTGGGACCATGACCTGAGTCGAAGGCAGACGCTTAACGACTGAGCCACCCAGGAGCTCCCAAAAAGCCTTAGTTTAGGAGGAGTTATCATTTCTGTGTTTTGCTAAGGATGGATTATAAGGAATGAGTTGGTATGTTTTTAATAGTTTTGGTGAAGAGATGGAGGGGAATGTAGGGATTCTTGGTGAGAGATAAGGGAGACACTCACCAGCCAAGAGGACTTTAGGCTGTGGGAAGGGCAAAGCCCCGACTTCATAATTATGAAATGTCTGCTTCAGCAGCAGCCATATTTAAAATTGAGAGTACTGTATTCATCTAAGTTGTAGCATGGATATGATAAGAGAGACTATGTCACTCACGAACACTTCTCTCTTTGAGCATAATGCCAGTGTGTGTGCCGAATAACTTGGCACCTTCACTTCCTCCACAGTCTGGAAGTAGAGTCCAGAAAACAGTCTAGTTGAATTCTCAGATGGGTTTTTGGCAAGAACACAAGGTGGCTTTATACAGTTTGTCTCTGATGGTTTTCACTGAGTGTCTGAAAGAAAAGGGAGGATTTGTGGACTCGATTAAAACAAGGAAGTAACCCAGTGACTTAAAGAGGCAACTTGTGGAATTTGAATCCTAAAATAAAAGCCCTCCCTCGTTGACTTTTCAGCCATGGGAATAACCAGTTGCTTCATTGTGCTTTTTGTCAAAGTGCCTCAGCCATTTGGCCAGCCTGATGGTTACCTGCTGCCTCTTTTTCTAGCCTCTGTGTCCTTTGTTGTTGCCCGGCTGGTCAAACATATGTACTGGGGCCCTAGGGCACCAAGCATGCCCTTGGGGAGCTAAGTGCTGCCAGATGTGGGGAGCAAGGGTTGATTCACATGGCCATAATTTCCAATAGCTAATTTTACCTGTTTTCTTTCGGTTTTGGGTTTCTTTCCTAAAGAAAAATCCATTTGGAATTGGGTTTTACCTCCCTTTAAATTGCAGTCTTGTTAACTCTAATCTTCCAGCCCCACCCACCCCCACAATAAAAGTGTGAGAAGGATGGAGAAGATATGTGATATTAAGCCTGGATGATTAGTGTTTTTGCTTTATGATAAAAATAAGTAAAATGTTTCTGTTTCCTGGACGCTGACCAGTATTTTGACTTCAAAGTGAAGTGAAGTTTCATTGACTCAGTCTTTCATATAGAAATCATTTACAAAGAAATATATAAAATTTTAGATCTGAATGTTTTAGATAGAAATTTTATCTAGTCTCTGATTAAGAACACTGAATTTGGTTGGTCAAAGCTCTAGGTTTTTACTAGCTAATTCTGAAAACTGCTTAAGTAGAGGGAAAGAATCAAGTCTTTAGCTTGATTTCATGTATGAACTGAACCTCAGGTTGACCAACTACTTTGATGAAAGGAAGTTTTTCTGTATAGAGGTATTCTTGCCAATGAATGAAGAAGGACTGATAAAATATCACCACGTGGCAAACCCCTAATGAATTAATGCACCTAGGCATTGACCATCAGTGGCTGCCAACATCCATTAAATACTCTTGCCAGAAAACCTGAACTTGAATCAAAATGAGTCCCTAGTTTTAATATCAGTCTCTAGGAAATATAAGGGACAGGGAAAGAGTTAAATGACACCACTGAGTGAGATACAACTAGTGAATTCCAGAATATGGAGATGCTAGGGACCAAAATTCATTTCTTTAACAAATAAATCATACGGAAGAAAAAGAAAAAAGAGGAATTGATTAAAACACACATAAGAGACATGTCAATCAAATGAGATGGGCAGACGTTATTTGGATCCTATTTTATTTATTTATGTATTTATTTATTTTAAGATTTATCTGAAAGAGCACAAGCAAGCACGAGCAAGCGCGCAGAGGGAGGGGCCGAGGGAGAGGGAGAGGGAGAGAGAAACTCTAGCAGACTCCTTGCTGAGCTCAGCACTGAGGTCAGAGCCCAACACGGGGCTTGATCCCAAAACCCCAGGATCACGACCTAAGTGGAAACTGAAGAGTCGGTCACTTAACCGACTGAGCCACTCAGGGGCCCCTGGGTCCTATTTTAACAAACCATTTGTTTAACCTAAAAAAATTATATATATAATTTTATATATATTTATGCAATATATATGTATATAATTGTCATATAAATATGGCAAAAGGAGACTATCTGAAGACTGCCCAAATATTTGATGATATTAAGGAATTAATGTTAATTTTTTTAGGTGTGATAAGATTATATTCTTAAATCATTAAAGAGAGTTTTCATCTTTTAGATACACATTCTGAAGTGTTTAGAGATGAAATGATATAATGTCTGGGATTGGCTTCTAAATAATTCTGTGGGAAGGGAGGATGATTATAGATAAAATGAGATCAGCATGAGTGGATAATGTTAAAGCTGGATAATGGGTATATGGAAGTTTGTTATACTAATGTCTACTTTTGTGTATGTTTGAAATTTCCTGTAAATAAGAACTTTTAAAAAAAATAGGCTTAGGTTTAAAACCCACATCTGCAACTTACAATTTTTGTGATCTTGAGCAAATCCCTGAAGCTCCCTGAGTCTCAGGGGGTTTTGCCTGTAAAGTAAGTATATCTTCCCAGTTTACCTTACACAGGTTGTTGGACCATATTAAATATGTATGAAGTTACTTTGTAAATTGCTACAACATGTCAGCTGTGTTATTATTATTGTTATTATACAGCTTGTGAAAGGATAGTTTTCCTGCTAAGAAAATGTGTAGCCTTTTCTGCTTCAGCAAGTAGTATATTTGTCCCATGTACATTATATCAGTTAAAAAGCTCTGGAGTAAGAATATAGTTACATGGTCACCAAGGGTATTTATTAACTAGTTTGACATAATAGAGTAATTACAAGAATTCATTTGAAAAATTTTTAAATATAAATTTCTCCTACCCTAGTCAAGTAAATGTAGTATAGACAACTATGCTATTAATTTTTTCACTATATAGTAAGAATGATTGCTGATTTTTAATTTTCCTTGATTTAAAAATTGCTTGAATTTCACATATTAATAAGTATTTCAAATTACTTGCATTATAATATACAGAAACCTGATTGTTACAATGCTTTCTGTCCTTTTGTTTGTTTTCTAGTTCTGACTTTATCTCTCCCTTTCTCCCTTCCTTTCTTCCTTCCTTCTTCCCTCCTGTCCTTCTAGCATTTTATTGTGAAGTATAATGCACAGGGGAGAAACATGTGTAAAACAAATGTACAATTTAGTAAGTGGTTATAAAGCAAACACCTATATAACTACTTGCCAGTTAAAAAAAAAATCGAACATTTCCTGCACCCCAGAACTCTGCATGCCTTTTCCAGCTCAAATCTCTTCCACCTCTTAGGTAATCACACTCTTGACCTTAATAGTAGTCACTTCCTTGCTTTCATTTATGGTTTTACCCCCATGTATAATTCCTTAACAGTATGATTCAAATTTTGCCTGATTTTGAACTTTATATAAATAGAATCATACAGTAGTTTTCTTTTTTGTGTGTCTGACTTCTTTGACTTATTTTACATTTTAAAGATCCATGCATATTGTTGTCTGTTCATTTTGGTTATTGTATAATCTTTTCATTTTATAAAATTATCATAATTTATCCCTTCTATTGTTGATGGACATTTGAATTATTTGCACTTTTTTCTATTACAAACATTCTTGTGCATGTCTTTTGCTGCACCTCTCTATGCATTTCTATTGTGTATATACCTAGGAGTGAGCCAACAACTTCATAGACAAACAGTTTTCCAGAGTGGTTATACAAATCACCACTTTCTCCGGTAGAATGTGAGTGTTTTTGTTGCTCCACATCCTTATCTGTACTTGCATTGACTTTTAAAATGCTTTCTTTTAAAATATTATTAGTACAAACAACATAGATAAAATAAGTTTACTGTTTATTACCCATATGTACTTGTAATTTAAACATCTGGGTTTTGTTTGAGGAGTGTGTATGTGGGGTGGGGGTGTATAGGAGTATTTCAGGGGTACATAAACTCTTTCTGGTTATTAATGTCTACTTGCTAAATTACACCCTCCTACGTAACTACTACTCTGAAGACCAGAAAAAAAATAATATAGCTTTAAATAAGGAGAGAGGGGCGCCTGGCTGGCTCAGTCAGCAGAGCATGCAACTCTTGATCTCAGGGTCATGAGTTCAAGCTCCATGTTGGGCCTTCCAGTTTACTTTAAAAAAGAAAAAAAAGAGCATTTTTGTAATTTTTCACTCAGTGATAATAAACCTATATTGAGTGATAACTTAGTTTTTGCTATGTGCCAGTCGCTGTGCTAATAAGTACTTAAGACATATGAACTTACTTAATCGTTAAAACAGTTTTTCCCATTTTTTAACAAATGAAGAAACCGAGGCACAGAATGGTCAAGTAACCTGCTGAAAGTTGACAGCTGGTGAATCTTAGAGCCGGAACTGAAACTAGACAGTCCAGTTCCACTGGCTCTAATTTGGAAACAATTACTAACTAGACCTCCTGCCCATGTTGGTGAACTTTGGATAGAGTGACAGTAGTCCTCCAGCGCCACCATGTTTCACTCTCAGGGTGGCTGTACTGGGGCTTGAGATGTAGGTGAGAGGGGTTGCTTGAACTTCAGAATAGGCTTGTTTCCTTTCACTTGCTCTAGAAGTTGGAAGCTGACACAATGTGAGAATCCTGACTCTGGCGCAGGTACAGGTTTTATGGGAAGGGATGAAACTTGGGCTTCTCTTTTCTCTACTGTTTTCAGGGCCACTCAGCCTCCGTCCCCTTTCTGGTTGGGGCTTGAGAGGAAGATGCTGAGAATGGGAGGTAGGAGGCAGTGGAGTAGACTTTTTACTTTACCTAATTGTCCACCAATGTGCAGCACATAATTCTTTAGGAAAACTACATTGTAAATGGCAGCAACATTCCCAGGCTAGCTCAGAAAACCCATAAGGTAGCTAAAATAGTAGGTGCTTGCAGCTGAATTGTTTGTAGCTTTTTGTTTTCGTTGCAGATGTGTAGTATTTCAGTTACATTATAGGCAAAGGGGTAGCCTGAGAACTTAGCCACATTGTTTATGTAGGCAAATGCTTTCCAAACAGCTAAGACCACATATTTATCTTGGTGTAGAACTAACTTTATCCATATTATAGATTGACTACCTGAATACTGTGCTTCAAGAAAACTGTACAATATGCATTTTTTTATAGTAAAGTGAAAATCATCTCTAATAAGATAAGGAATCATTTTCTATGGACACACTGTCACTGGGACCAAATTTTGATTAGCTAAGATAGCTTAAAAATGCTAGTGATACAAAAAATTCATCTGTTTTTCATTTGCTGTACATGGGACTTTTATTTACCAACCTACTTAAGACATTGAAAAATACTCATGTAGCTTCCTGAGCCACTTGTAGATCTCCAGACTTGCATGGCAAAAGGAATGATAATTAATAATTTGCTTCAGGCTACAGGCTAGAATAATTCAAAAGGAAATGTGCATTACTAATACAGCAGAGCCCATAAATTCTCAGTGTCAGTTTGCCACTTGTGGCTGAAAATTGCAGTCAGGCTGGTTGGCTAGAGGCAAAGAGACTAGAGTTAAATAATATTTATGAGGTCTGAAGTTAGCCATCACCAAACCCAAATATTGCTAGTCTTTCAGATTACTCAGTGAGGTCAGCATCATCTAGTCATGGCAGTGGAGTTGAGAGTAGTGTGGATTTGGCAATGATGAAACATTAGTTATAAATCTAAATTCTGTCCATGTCAGTCCCCTGCTACCCCCTTTACAGGATTATATAGCCTTATTTTATATATCATCTCCAAACTCTCTACCCCACACCATAGTGCAAAAATCTTGCTGCCTAAGGTTTTATAAGGCAAAAGTGGAAAGAGAACTCCCCTCACTCTACAGTGTTTCACCAACATTTCTAGTGTTGAACTGCCATGAAGGCCTCCTGCCTGTCTGCATCATCACTGTGGCCAAACCCCAAACACGTTTCAGATCCCGGCCAGCACCTAACCTTCACGCTGCACTCAGAAACAATTAAGTGTCCAGCCCTGTGCTCTAGTGTACTTTTAGGAGTTTGACTTGCACAGTATGTGAGCAGCTAAAAGTCTGGGCCCCAGGATCGCTCCCAAGAAGCACATGTGGTTGTGAAATGCAAATGAGACACATGTGAATAACTAACTGTATGGTTCCACTGTCATGAAGCAGGAGTCCTGGGGCTGGCTGTTCCTAGCTCATGGCCCAGGAGCAACTGCAGGTCAATGCTCATTTTAAATGGTTTTTTTCCACATATAAACAGCATCTAGATTTAAAATAACCCTTCCATTTCCTACACTCCTTAGAATTCTCTAGGAAAAGAAAGATACACCTTTTTTTTTTTTTTAGTGCTGGTTCAAAGACTTTTTAAACTTATTATTGAAAATTTCAAATATAGGGAAAAGCATATAATGAACTCTATGCTGTACCTATGGGTCAGATACTTTTAATGGAAAAAATTAGTCATTTTTTTTTCTGTCATCTGTATAGCATCATGATTTTCCAAACTCATAGGTGGAGTTGGCTGTAGTATTCTGAAACTCATGAAAGAAAATACATCAGGAGAACATTTGATTTAAGGGAGCAATAGAGGGTTCTCCCCCTCTTGCCCCTCTTCTGCAACTTTAAGACATAATTGCTCTTCTCGGGGAAGTCAAACTAAATACGAGAGGATCCTAGGAACTAGAGCTACACAGAATCCTTGTTCAGAAAGCTGGCAGATTGGTTTTAAATTTATTTTTATTTAAAGTTCCTGGTTCTCTTTCACTGTTATAAGACTGGGGGAAGTTTTGTAATTGTGCCATTTGCTTGATGCATTCAGATCCTTGTGTACTTGTGGGCACAGTTATAGTTACATAAGGGCTGAATCGAGACAGGACCCCAGCACTAAAAAGATTTTAGGGTCTCTCCAAGCCAACCCAGACATGTAATCCAAAACAAAGGCAAGACTAAGCTATAAAATTAGATAAATAAGTATGGATAAATAATTCTAAAAAGCTCTATTTTTCCCCTCTCCTCCCTGCTGTGATTAGGTCATTGCTTTTTGGGGGAAATATTTTAAATATCAAACCCTTCCAAAAAAATCTGTCCCTTTTTTTTGATGTCTTTAGTTTACTGGCACTTCTAGCACCTGTTAGCCTACCCAGCCCAGCACTTCATATTTGGGAAGAGGGAGGGTAATTTTGGGGAGAGACAAAGTAAGAGAGGTGAATTGGCAATGATGGAAAGAAAAGTCTAGTTAACCTATCAGGTGCAACTTACTTCTTTCTAATGGTAAGTGTATGAGTCTATATGTATGACTTTTTAAAATGTTAAGTAGCATAAACATGTGACACTGGAGTATTTCGATTTTTTAAACTTTTTAAAAGAAAAATTAATTATTATACAAAAATAAATTACTGTCCTGTATTTAGGCAGAAAATACAACGGAAAAAAATTCCGTTTCTAATAGCAAACAAGAGGAGCACCTGGGTGGCTCAGTTGGGTAAGCAACTGCCTTCAGCTCAGGTCATGATCCTGGAGTCCTGGGATCAAGTCCTGCATCAGGCTCCCTGCTCAGCAGGGAGTCTGCTTCTCCCTCTGACCCTTTTCCCTCTCATGCTCTCTGTCTCTCATTCTCTCTCTCTCAAATAAATAAATAAAATCTTAAAATAAATAATAGCAAACAAGAATATAAAATACCTAGGACTAAACAAATAATAACAAATATATAGGACCTGTGTGAAGAAAACATTAGACTTTTACTGAGGGATGTTTAAAAAGACTGCACTACCTATGAAGACATCTCTTTTTTTTTTAAGATTTTTTATTCATTTGAGAGAAAGAGAGAGCGAGTGAGAGCAGGGGGAGGAAGAAGCAGACTCCCCACTGAGCAGGGAGCCTGACATGGGGTTGGATCCCAGGACCCCGGGATCATGACCTGAGCTGAAGGCAGATGCCTAACCAACTGAGCCACCCCTGAAGACATCTCTTAAATAAGGCAACTAAGTATTTTAGAGTCCTATTCTCCCTAAATGACTCCATAAATTCAATGTTAAGCCCAACTGGGTGGCCAGAAACACTTTAAACAAAGTTAAATGTTAAAAGTTTAAATGTTAAACAAAGTTGAAATGTAAATGGCAAACTGAAAAATTTGAAACAATAGAGTACACAAATGTTTAATGTTTCTAATTCACAGAACACTCTTAAAAATAAGTAAAAAACAACCCAAGAGGCCTAAATAGAGATTTCACAAAAGAACATAACTACATAAAGAGATCTTCAACCTTAGTAGTACCTGAAGAAAAATAAGTAAAAGCAAGATAATAATTTTTCATTTATCAAGCTGACAAAGATTTTAACATTATTAATATTGGTGAGGGTGTAGGGCAATTGATACCATTGGGAATATAAATTGCTATTATGTGGAGAGCAGTTTTGCAAATGGCAGAATTCTGCATATTTCTTTCCTTTTTTTTTTAAAGATTATATTTCTTTATTTGATAGAGCACAAGCAGGGGGAGTGGCAGAGGGAGAAGGAGAAGCAGACTCCCCGCTGAGCAGGGAGCCTGATGCTGGGCTCCATCCCAGGACCCCGGGATCATGACCTGAGCCCAGGGCAGATGCTTAACCGACTGAGCTCCCCAGGCACCCCTGAATTCTGCATATTTCTTAACCTAAGAATTCTACTACTAGGAACTTAAGCTAAAAAGAATAATTGGTCAAATGTGCAACTGTATTTGTAAAAAGTATATTATGCAAGGCAAAAAAAAAAAACTTATCCAAATGCTTATCATTGGTTAAATAAAGGGCTCTGTTACCCATCCATATAAAGGAACACTATGAAGTCAATAAAACAACCCAAGAGGCCTAAAAAGAATCGTGTAGATCTGTATTTTTTGGTAAAGATGGATTATCTTCCATATATCGTGGAGAGAAGTTAATTGCTTTCAGAACAGCAGCTTTGGGGTGCCTGGGTGGCTCAGTCAGTTAAGCAGCCGACTCTTGACTTCAGCTCAGGTCATGATCTTGGGGTCATGAAATCGAGCCCCACATTGGGCTCTGCCCTAGGCGTAGATCCTGCTTAAGATTCTCTCTCTACTCTCCCTTTGCCCTTCCCGCTGCTCCCGCACTCTCTCTCTCTCAAAAAAAAAGCTTAACAAAACTCCATATACAAACTGAATATTTATGAAATATGATAAATTAATATAAAGTATAATAATATATTAGTGCATACTTAGAGAAATGTTCTTTTTTTAAAGATTTTGTTTATCTATTTGACAGAGAGAGATACACAGCGAGAGAGGGAACACAAGTAGGGGCAAAGGGAGGTGGAGAAGCAGGCTTCCCTCGGAGCAGGGAGCAGGGACCCGGATGTGGGGCTCAATCCCAGGACCCTGGGATCATGACGTGAGCCGAAGGCAGACGCTTAACAACTGAGCCACCCAGGTGCCCCTTAGAGAAATGTTCTAAAGTGTGTTGGCTAAATGTTAACAGCAATCATTTGTTTTTACTGTTTCTTGCTTTTTTAGTATTATAAAAGTGTTTAATACCACACATGTACCATTTTCATAATAAAACAGAACAAGATGAGGCTTTCCATGGACTCTGGCTCATTCTGTGTGGTTTCAGGAGAGGACAGAGCACATCCACTCAAGAGAATGACCTTTGAGAAGTGGGTTCAGAATGAAAAAGTTAATGCTAGACTGTCTTTTTATTTTTAAGATTTTATTTATTTGACAGAGAGCAAGAATGAGAGAAGGAACACAAGCAGGGGGGCGCGGGAAAGGGAGAAGCAGGCTCCCCGCTGAGCAGGGAGCCCAATGCAGGGCTCAGTCTCAGGACCGTGGGATCATGACCTGAGCCAAAGGCAAATGCTTAACGACTAAGCCACCCAGGCGCCCCAAGGCGCTGTCGTCTTCACAGCTGCCAAACACCCACTAAAGAGCTTTAGTTGCAAAGATTGTATGTCACTTCCGTACTTGTTATTAGAAAGCACTTGATTCATATGGAACAAAGTGGTAGGATGATTGTCCAGAATAGTATTCTGTTGCACTGAATAGCCAAGTAGACCAAATCATCCTTTGGTCAGATACAATGTAAAGGTCAGTCATGACAACGAAAGAGAAAGAGAGCTGTGGAGTTGCTGTTGGTGATCTCACACCTGTTGTTTCTGTGTTCCTTACAAGGTTCGTTTTTTTTTTTTTTTTAAAGATTTTATTTATTTGAGAGAGAGAGAAAGAGAAAAAGAGAGCACAAGAGGGAAGAGGGTCAGAGGGAGAAGCAGACTCCCTGCTGAGCAGGGAGCCTGATGTGGGACTTGATCCCTGGACTCCAGGATCATGACCTGAGCCGAAGGCAGTCGCTTAACCAACTGAGCCACCCAGGCGCCCCTTTACAAGGTTCTTTTGACTCAGGCCTGGAGCAAGATGATTTGCAGCTATTCCTAAAAGCTGGTTCTGCTTTTCTTTTTTCTCCTCATCACTTCCTAGGAGCCATCAGCAGGTGAAGACGGGATTGTTGTCCACAGTGAAGGCTGTGCCCTCATTTGTGTGGCCGTATATTTTTATAGATACCATTCTCCTGACCCTATCCTTAGGCCCAGTCTCATTTGCAGCTGGGCTTCCCAAATTTTATTCTTTCTTTTCAAATGAAAAAGTTTTCACAGATTTCCATCTAATACTTTTTTAAAAAAAATATTACAGTTTGGTATCTCAGAAATCTGTCCCTGTGGGTGTTCACTTGGATTCTGAAAATAGAGCTAGGTCTTGAAGTGGTTTCCGAATAAATAATGAAACATGTGTTCAAAGTCTGTAACTCTTCCTTCTGCTTAACCACATCCTAGATAACCTGCCAATGGTAAGTGTCATTTGTGTGAAAGATTCTCTAGTTTTAGTTTTCAAGGCCCCCCCTTTTTTTAATTCCAGCTGTCTGAATGATTAATGTGACTAGGAAAATACTGTTGACCCATTTAAATCATGTCAAACAACATCCATTGCTCATCTACATAATGAAATACACACTGAACATTATATCTTGAGTGTGGGAGCCAGTGGACTACAAAATAATGTTTTACTCATGTAGCTTATAAAATAAAATATAAGACATTACGACTACCCATAGCATTAAATATTAAACTATTCAAATGGTAACTGTTTGTGAAAATCACCTGTAAACCAAAACAGCTAATAACATTTCTGCTTTAGTAGTTAATTAGAGGAAGTGGGGGTGGTTGCATGCAACAGTGTGAGTTTAAGAAAAGTCTTTATGTCAAAGCATGTTTTAATATTATTTGACTATTAGGAGATTTGTTGTATATAATTGAATTTTTTTCAATTGTTAATCAGTGGTTGTGAAAATAATAGTTTGCTGAAAAATTAGAAAAAATTATTTGACATTTTTATCATAGTTTCATTAAATTGGTCCCTGAATAATTTTAAAGGCAGCTAATTTATAGTTGAAACTATTTTGATCAATGATCAGATAACAAAGATAAGCTTTGACTGCTTTTGAAATATTTAAACTTGGTAAGGACATCATTTACAGTGTTTAAATAAATGCAAATTTTAAAGGCACTGAATTTAGGCTATCAGGTTTCCATGGTTACACCTTTCCAAGTTATTTTGTGTACTATGTAAATAGGTCTGTGAGTCACTGATAATTATTTGTTTTTTGTTTGTTTGGTTAGTAATTCTGTGTTTAGCTGAATTTAATACAGTTCACATGGCTTGCTTTGGTTTATGTATATTTTGGTGTTTGTGATTGACAGTGATTGAGCATTTCTTATGGAGTGCTTGCCTTTTTTGTCATAAATGATGTATGTTGCTGGTGCTTGACATGTAAATAAGTTCTCCTGTATCACTGTTTAATAAACAGGAATTTTTATGCAAAGAAGACTTCTTGGTACATTTAAACAATAAGGTTTGGTGAGCTCTGGAATATCTCTATTAAATAGTTGCACACTGAAACAAATATATTTGTAATTCTTACAAACTAAGTTCCTGAGTTTACCAAGGACAACGTAACTATGGATAAGCACAATATGGACTGAACACAATTTAGTAACAGAATAAAGATAGCATTCTTCTCTCTTTTTTAAAAGATTTTATTTATTTTAAAGATTTTTTTTTTATTCGAGAGAGGTGAGTGAGTGAGAAAGCAAGAGAGAGAGAGCACAAGCAGGGGGAGGGGCAGAGGGAGAGGGAGAAGCAGACTCCCTGAGGAGAAGGGAGGCCGATGCGGGGCTCGATCCCAGGACCCTGAGATCATGACCTGAGCTGAAGGCAGATGCCTAACCGACTAAGCCACCCAGACGCCCCTTATTTATTTTAGAGAGAGAGCATGCATGTGTGCATGTGCACAAATGGGGGCGAGGGGCAGAGGGAGAGAATCTCAAGCAGTCTCCCCACTGAGCGAGGAGACTGACACAGGGCTGATCTCACAACCCTGAGATCATGACCTGAGCCATAATCAAGAGTTGGCCTCTTAACCTGACTGAACCACCCAGGCGCCCCCTTTCTACTCTAACTCTTTAAATTGCTTGTGATACTGAGCTCTACAGGGAATGTCTTCACTGCCAAGTGGGATCTTTCTACAACATGATTTCTCCTATCTCACCTTTTGCACAGATATAAAAACTATTTCATCTACTAATGTGTTTGGAAGGATATGATTCTTGAGAAAAGCTGGGGTCTTTTATGCCTCTGAACAGAAGAAGAGATTTTCCTTAGACTTCACCGTTAGCCATCAGCATTCTGGCAAGTTCTCCCCAAGAACTCTGAGAAAAATGTCAAAATTAGGCTGTGCATAATTCATCCTACCGAGTTTGAGTCTTCTCTCAATACACTACAATCACAAGATGCTATCCAGTTTGTGAAGGATTAATACATCTGCAGTCTCATTTGATGGTCAGGGTGGTCCCGTGATGAAGACAGGATAGGGCCAGTGTTTTGGATAGCATGGTTTTTAGGTAGCAGCTCTGGGACCCAACCTAGGATCTCATGAATGCTCTGTGAATTAGCCAAAGCCCATTTTGAAATTCAGGCTGGTTTCCACCCACTGATTAGTCCATTTTAGAGTGGCCTCCCTCCATCACACAACCAATGATCGTAATTACAATTTATCAAGTGCTTACCCTGTGTCACTTTCCATACCTCATGTCATACAATTATCCTAGCAACCCTGTGAGGAAGGTATTATTATTCCTGTTAACAGATGAGGAAACTAAGGGTTGGAGTGTTTAACTAACTTGTCCAAGTGAGCCAACTATTGTTCAGAGAAAGAAAACCAATTGAAGCAAGAACTCAAGTAAATATCCCATGGTGCATTCACACGCCAAATATAAAATGTTTTAAATGCCACACTATTTCCTTCTTTTTACCTACAAATTTGCTATGTTTTATTTAGACATTTCAGGGTTGCTTTTCTTTTTGTAATACTCTACTAAGAGTATAGTCCAAGAAATGTTCAGTACACCTCACATTAGACAATAAACATGTTTCAAATATTGTACACATCAAATATTTTAGTATTGTGGTTATATTGAAGACTTTGGTCTAAAAATGAGATAATGAAAAAATAAAAATGAGATGATGGATTTGTCATTCCACCAAGTGTGACTAATCTTGGTCTGCTAAAGTTTTCAAGTAATATTACATTTCCAGATATGAGAAGCAGCCTGCTTTATACAGATAGAGTATACAGATAGAATACACGTTTTGTTAGGGGTGATGTGATAGTTTTTATTTTTTATTTTTTATTTTTTTTAAGGATTTTATTTATTTATTTGACAGAAAGAGACACAGCGAGAGAGGGAACACAAGCAGGGGGAGCAGGAGAGGGAGAAGCAGGCTTCCCACCGAGCAGGGAGCCCGATGCGGGGCTCGATCCCAGGACCCTGGGATCGTGACCTGAGCTGAAGGCAGACGTTTAACGACTGAGCCACCCAGGCGCCCCGATAGTTTTGATTTTTTAAAAAGATTTTATTTACTTATTTGAGAGAGAGAGAGAGAAAGAGTGAGCGAGCTGGGGGAAGAGCAGAGGGAGAGGGAGAAGCAGGCTCCCCGCTGAGCAGACAGCCCAGACGTGGGGCTCAGTCCCAGGGCCCCAGGATCATGACCTGAGCTGAAGGCAGACGCTTAACCAGCTGAGCCACCCAGGCACCCCAATTTTTAATCTTTAGTACAAAAATAATGATTTTAGAGTTGAGCATCCATAAAAAAAGACAAGGGTCAGTTTGTAAGTATTCCCCTTTTAAGCCCATAGCATTTTAATACATTGCACTTTTTGCATTAATGCCTGAAGCTATGGGGTGATTATTCACATGGTTAACTAAGTCCATACAGTTTAATTGAATATAAAATTTTTTGTGGCAACATAACTACATCAGTCCAAAAAGCTACTTTTAGATAATTTGGACCTTTTTCTTTTACTACAGAGGCTACTGTTTATTTTCTCTTTATTTTTCTTGTGAAAATAACCCCTTGATGAGTGATCTTGGCTCCTATTGTCTTAAATCTATGTAATCTCAACTGCAGAAGGTTAGAAATATATTGCTTTCCTGGAGCTTTAGCTTCGTCATTTTGGGTTGTGATTACTGACCTCCCTACCCACCTTCCACTCCTATTACCTGGTTACAGAGCAGAAACAAAACTCCCACGTGTCAAAATACCAATGGTAGAATTTATATTTAAATGTTTTCTTTTTATGTCATGCCTTTCACTTTGACTTGTACAGTGAAAACATTCTCAGAAAAATATTATGATGTAGAGCTGGTTTTTGTTTGTTTGTTTGTTTGTCTTGATACTGCAGTTTTAGTCAAAGCTCTGAGCTATTTTATACCAATTGTTTGCATAAATGACTTTAAGTGATTCATTAAAGGAGAGAAAGAAATACATCCAACAATGTAACTAGAACATGTTGCATATAGAATTCAGGTGACACTGTTGTGGGATAAAGACTAAAATTACACTCTTTTCAAATGCTTTAATACAAAAATATTCATGTTAAAGCCATACCTTTGATCACAAACCTTAAGTCCCACTGTCTTCTATTACAGGGTATTTTATCCAAATAACTAATATTTTGAGTAGTGTTTTACATGACAGTAGTATTTATGAAGGGTTTTTTTTCAATTGAAGGACTTTCTTACCATATATTTTTTTTAAAAACTCATATTTATTTTTATATGAACTTTCTCTAAAGTTGTATTCCATGTATGATTTCTGTGAAATTGTTCTTTCTGATTCTTATTTATGTGCTTTAATATAAAATTTTTATGTTCCTCTTCTTTAGCCAAAGTGTGTGGTAATAGGAATGCTTCTTAGAAATTATGGAAGGTTGAAGTTTGCCAGATGTTCTATGCTAACGTAAAAGCGTGTGTTCTCTGGGTATCAGGACTGTGTGAGTTTCTTTCCTGTTCCTTTGATGGAATGAACATTTGCTTTTGGTTCATTTTGGTGGTGGTGGTGTACTGCTACTCTAATCAGAGTTTGCCTTTTATTCTGTATTTAAACGATATCACGGCATCCAGAAAATCTGGCAAAGAAAATGATATTTTGATGACATTTTCCACAGGGCTCAACTAGAATGAATTATTACATTTTAACCACAGCCCTAATAAACAGCTCCTTTATTTCCCCTGGAAAGACACAATATTTCTTTGTCCAAGAAGTTGCCTGAGTATATGTATTGTTGAAGTGCTAAAAAGCTGCTTTTCTCTAAACTTTAGCTGGGAGACAATGGGATTTTCTAAGCATATACTATTGCAGTGTGACTCAATACTTGAGGATTATAAAAATGAATTTAGATTTAAATTGTGAAGTAAACATTTTTTACCCTAAATGGGGGAGCTTCACACAACAGCCCCATTTCCTTTTACACATCAGTCATTTCTGTGTAACGTCCATCTATCCATCAAATGATTTGCTTTCAGTTTTAGATTTTGAGTTCTTACTGTAATCTTTGACTCTCCTCCCCCACTTGTGGTTGGGCCAGCCTAAAGGAATTTTTTTCTAGGCCCACAAACATAAGTCTATTTTATTAACTAGGTTTTATTTATTGATACGTGTTTCTAGAGTAGGATGGGGTGTTTTTTGTCTCCCAAGAAGTAGGGAATGCTTTTTGTTTAAATCACAGATCCCTGGATGCTGGTAGTGTACATTAATGGATAATCACATATTATCCGATTGGCTTTTGTAAAAAAGAAAAGGCAGTTATTTTCCTAACCCCATTTCTGAGCTTGCTATTGTCATTATACTCTATCATTTGGTATTGCTAAATTTTTTAAAAGGAGGAGGGATGTAGCGTGGAGCCAACTTCCTGATGGAGCCTTGGGGAAGGTCATGTTTTGCCGTGACCTGGGCATCATTCTTGAATGTTGTTATTATTGGAAGAGGGTGCCCTCAGGCCACCGCCCTTCCTTTCCCCAGAAGTGCTCTAACCATGGCAGACTTTCCAGCTCATCTTCTCTAGAATCAGGACTCCCAGGCTTTGGTTTATGGCTTGATGACGAGTTCTGACATCCACAGGCTAGTATCGATGAAGACGACTATCTCACCTTCGTTTGACTACTTTGATCTATTGGCAGTGGTGGCCTGATTCTATTTTAATCTGAGCACGATGAAGTCTCATAGCAATTGCAAATTTAGAGCTTTAAGCAACTAGGACAAATGTTTATGTTACAGTATAAAGTGACTTGTGATTTTTTTTATTCACTTAAACTATTTTACACATATCTTTTTTATTTCTGTGGAATCTTTGTTACTGTTTTAGCAGTCTTAGCTGTGAATAACTTCAATGACAACACTATTGGATGTCAAGTAGAATCTTTCTTTCAGACAAGTGTTCATGCCAATATATTTTAGACTTGACTTTATACTTTATTTTGAGCATTAAGGAAAAGAATCTGTTTTCCAACACCTGCATAACTGTGCCTGCATCCTCTTTAGAAATGTTGTCTAATAAACACTGTTGCTTTATCATCCAGAGGCTATTTTGCTAAATGCTGTTAATTAGGCAAGAAGAAAAAAAAAGTGTTTTTTACGGGTTTGTAAAACATCCACTCTTCTTCTTGTCGTGGTGTCTTAGCTTGAAATCCAGGAAGCAATGGTGTATGGTGTCCATATCCATGATTTCCTGAATTGGAGAAAAAGTGTGGAAAGCATCTGGGGAAAAGGAGGCTCTTTACCAGCTTGTTTCCTGTAAGCTCAATTGGAAGACCTTGTCTGTGCAAATAGATTTCAAAATAGAGCCTGCCCTTTGACTGTCTCCATAATTACATGGCTCACTCTGTATTTTATTTGGCAGCCAGAGCAGTTAACCCCTGGAAGGAAGGGGCTGATGGCATGGCCAGCTTGGCTTCCCCGACATGTCCATGGGAATGAATAAACCACTGTTTGGAGAAGCCCATAGCTAAAAACATACCAGAACAGTCTTCAACTGAACTGAAACTTTTTTAAAAAACAAGTTTAATAATGTCTATTATGATTGGTTTAGAAACTTACTTTGGCCTTATTGTGTAAATTGTAGAGAGGTATTAATTGTTTTAAAAAAATTGGGGGAGTTGGGGGAGTTCCTGTTGCTTTGATGTAATCAACATCTGTCAATAGAATGAATTTGCTTTTGTTTAGTTTCAAGGGCCCTTGTCCTTTAGCTTTGCCCAATCAGTATCTGCTGCAGCCTGGGGCATTCCCTGAGCTGATTTTCTTTTTTCTTCAACAAATGCACAGGTTATTTCTTGTGAAATGTGAGCTTCTCTTCTGCTTTATAGTCTCCTTGAAATGGGAAGGAACCCTCAATCTTTCTCATTTACTTTTAAAACAGGTACATCTGAGTACTAGATTATAAAAATCAATGAGAGTTATATCAAGTGATGCAGACTATTTAATTTTCCTTTCACAACATTTGTGCAAGTTATCAAACCTATCAAGTAGACAGTCAGTATTTTAGGTCAAGAAATATAAGGCATGGATGCATTTGCAGTGTTCCCTTTTGGACTTGAAGCATACAGTGCTATAACAGCCCGTGCTCCTACTCTAGGTAATTGGTTGGAATTCATGAAGTGTGATCTTTCTGTGGCTCTAAATCAGCACCTCGAAAATGTATTTCTATGGTACAGTCCCTTTTGAGCCTACTGTAGTAAGCAATATTTCTAAACAGTTAAAAATATCTCAGTTTGCTATCACAAAGTGAGTTACTTTTTTTTAAGTTAATGTATAATTTAAGCAAATCACTTGGTTTGAAATTAAAATTATCAATGACTGTAAGAGCCATATTTGAAAATGAATTAGCAAAACATTGTTTTCTCTCTTAGTAATCATAAATCATTTAAATCTGGCACGCATTCCCCCCTTCATCCAAAATAATTGCCTCCATTTGTAAAATCAATTAGATGCTGATATGCTATAAATAATAGTTTTGTTACTAGACTTTGGCATTTGATCATTATGAAAAAATATACTCAGTCAGACATTTTACAGAGTATCTTTTAAATTACATATTATCTCTGGTTGACATTGTTTAACTAATGTAAAGTAGTACAGGCTACTTTATTGTGTTGTTTTCTACCCAGATATTTAATACCTCTGAAATGTAACATTAACTGAGGGTTGATGCCCTGCAGCAGGGGGAAAGTGCTTCCCTGGAAACATACAATGAAAAATACAGGTGTTGGTAGCCCACACTTGAGTACGAATATACTTTGTTCAGCTTTACAACTACTTAAAATAATAAGCATTTTAATTGTCTCTTTGAAAGTTCATTCAGGCCTCTTCCTTAAAAATATTTGTTGGCCAAAGAAAACTCACATTTTCAAGGATAAATCGGCTTAATTAAGGGTCATTAGTAGAGGTGCACAGAAAAACCCAGGGCTCAGTGGGTGAAATGGAAGCGTTTCATTATGTGGTATAGAATGCACGAGCAGATAACAATTAAAATGGACCCTGAGTAAGAGGCCAGTAAATATAGGGCATGTTGCGTGCAGCAACCTTAGTCATTTAAAATGCATTCCTACCTCCATCATACTTGAATTCTGTAATCCCACCTTTCAGACTTAATCTGTAAAGGGAAATAAAATGCAGTTTTTAGAAATTGATGTTATTCCCAAATATTTTCACATTTAAAGCCATAACTTAGATTTCTACTGCAAATACAAATTTAAAATATGAAAAATGTGCTGCAGGATCCAGAGGACATATACCAATTTCAAAAGACATTCAGGCTGCACAGTGTGCTTCTCCATGGAGTGAAAGAAGCAGTTGCCTATAATTTTCGACACTCAGCTGAAACTAGACGCTAATAGAATTTTTGTGACACTGAAAATAATTCTTACTATTACCTTTGAAAACAGTAAATATTCTAGTATTTATAACAAATAACGTATAGACATACTGCCCAAGGAAACCCTAGGTAGAGTTTCTGTTACATAATTGACAATAACAACACTCACTATGATCACTCTTTGAAGATCAAATTAGTCCAAAGCAGCTCCTTGCTGATCTGGGGCTCTCATCTCCTGAGGTTTCTGATGATTTTCAGCTTGTACCTCCTTAACTTCAGATTGGTCAGCTTGTCCCTGGCAATAATTAGTACACACCTTAAACTTGTTTCCTGAAAATAGCTATAACAAAAGGGGTTCTGGGACGCCTGGCTGGCTCAGTCAGTGCAGCTTGAGACTTGATCTTGGGGTTGTGAGTTCGAGCCCTACGTTGGGTGTAGAGATTACTTAAAAATAAAACCTTGGGGTGCCTGGGTGGCTCAGTCAGTTAAGTGTCTGCCTTTGGCTCAGGTCATGATCCTGGAGTCCTAGGATCAAGCCCCACATCGGGCTCCCTGCTCAGCGGGGAGTCTGCTTCTCCTGCCCCTCACCCTGCTCATGCACTCTCTCTCTCTCTCTCTCAAATAAATAAATAAAATATTTTTTAAAAATTAAACCTTAAAAAAGGGTGTGTGTGCTGTGCATCCCAGATAAATTGTGGTGCCCAGGAGACAGAGAGGCCAGTCTTACGACTAATGGAAGCCTGGCTGGTGTCCCTGCCTCTGATGATGGATGTCATGCATCAAATTAGCTGTAACATTGACCGCAGCAAGTTGAAAGTCAGATACAGTTGTGATATAGTATCAGCAGTGCTTTTATTTATTTATTTAATCGAGATACAGTTGACATATAATATTTGGATTGTATCAGCTTTTGGTGTACAAAGCAGTGCTTTTATAAAGAAAGGAAATAAAAGGAAACCCAATAAACCTTTTCTAGAATGGTCTGTAGCAGTAATGTAGTTTGGTTTTCCTGTGACCCTGAATATAATGGGTACTGGAGAATTTAATTTTATCCACTCTGAATTTAGAAAATTTGTTAACTACTATTTATTAATTACGGTATGATAAACAAAATTGAAGATTTTGCCCCACCTCTTTTTTGCCACATTAATTGGAGGACCGTTATCTTCTAAAGGCATGTCTTTCTTAAGCCCATTTCTTCATTTCACCTGTGAAAACACTAGACTTTTTTTTTCTGGTTTGTAATGAATAGTTAGTGGAATAAACACGGTGTGGTACCTTATTATCCTGTTACCTTGTGACAGCGTTTATAGGGTGTCTTTTATCAGGTTGAAAGAAAAGATTTTGCTTCAAATAAAAAAGTATCATATGAAAGTGGAATTTCTGAGTACACTGCAGAACTGTAATTGTCAACAGATTGGATATATTCAGGCTGTGTTCCCAATGTTTAAGTCGTGTGTGGGTGTGCCTGCATCTTTTCAGCAGTGAGCCTATCATTTGGCAGGACAGGTACATTGGCAAAACTGTTCATCCTTGAAGTGAATGTCTCAGAAGCTTCAACCAGATATCCAAGTAGAGGCCTGGTGACTTCATGCCTCAAGTTTAAGTACATAGAAAAGATTCCCCCTATAATGACTGTCTACTTGAACTTGATAATGCTGATAAAGATGATCTCTCTTTCATGTAATCAGCTGCATTGAAAAAAATCTTCGTGAGTCCTAAAATTGATCGGCGTCCACATCATCCCATTGCCTAGGAGGTAGCATGACAATCAGATGCTGCTGAATGAAGGCACAAATGTCAGAGCTAACAGAGCCCTCCCTCAAAGATGAGAAAGTCCAACTCGCTCATTTTCCTAAGACTTCTGTATCAGTGGGCAGTGTCTGAAGTGCTCAGCATAGAGCTCGGCCACAGGAAGTGCTTAGCCAGTGTTCACTGTTACTGTGACTACTCGAGGTCACATAGTTAGCTCTTGGCAGGGCCAGGAGCAGAACCATGGTTCCAAGGTGCCATCTGCTGCCTGTCGCTCTGGCCCGTTTTTCATCATGCATATCACCATCTGATACAGTCTAATATATTTGTTTTGCTTCTTGTCTGTGTCCCACCATAGAATATAAGCTCCGTGAGAGCAGGGACTTTGTCATCTGGTTCACCCTGCATCTGGAGCATGACATACAGAAGGAGCTCAGTAAGTAGTTGCTGAATAAAAGAATAAATAAATTTAGAGGCCCGCAGGTAAACCTGTTGAAGAGTTGAGAAGGGAAAGGAAAAAAATTAATGTTTATGGGGCACCTGCTTTTAAGATGGTTTACTTATGAATGTTATCTCAGCTAATGCTCACAACAGCGGAGTGCTGAGGAAAACACTGCTGTTCCCATGTATTGGTGAAGAGTGTGGGGCTCAGAAGTTGGGTAACTCAGATCTATCTGCCTTCAAAGCTCATGCTATCTTCACTACTACAGTACCTCCCAATTAGATCAGATCTACGAATTTTCATGAAAAGTTCCTTCATTCTAAATGTTGATCCTATGATGTTTATTTTTTTCAAACTTTCCTTTAGGGGCGCCTGGGTGGCTCAGTCTGTTGAGCAGCCAACTCTCAATTTTGGCTCAGGTCATGATCTCAGGGTCCTGGGATTGAGCCCCACATGGGCTCCGTGCTTGGGGGGTGGGGGTGGGGGGGAGTCTGCTTGAGGATTCTCTTTCTCTCTCTCTCTGCCCCTCCCCCGGCTCATGTGCTCACGCGCGCTCTCTCTCTCTAAATAAATAAATCTTAAAGCACACACACACACAACACACACACACACACACAAACCAAGTTTCCTTTAAATCTAATCCCTGGGGCACCTGGGTGGCTCAGTCCATTGAGCATCCAACTCTTGGCTTTGGCTCAGGTATTGATCTCATGGGTCATGGGATCAAGCCCCACGGCGGGCTCCCCGCTCAGCAGGGAGTCTGCTTGAAGATATGCTCCTTCTGTTCCTCCCCCCAATCTGTCTCTCTCTCAAATAAATAAATAAATCTTAAAAAAATAACCCAAAAACTAATCCCTGAAAAAAACACATTCTGTAGGAAAGCATGCTATCTACTAGAGCCCCTGCACACTGTAGGAAGGCAGCTTGGAGTGGCAGGCACAGTCCTTGATTTGGTTTTACGGGATGTGGAGCCCAGGCCTCCCACTGACCACCGAAGGTGTGAATCTTAGTTCCTTACCCGTAAAGTAGTGACGTTAATAGCTGCCTGCCTACCAGACAGAGTTGGTAAGAGATAATGTATGTAAAGCACCTAGCACTGTGCTTCATCAAAGAAAGTGGCCATTAAATGTTAACCACTATTATTGTTACTAATTCTATTAGTGTTATCCTTATTAATAGTAATCATAATACATACGTTCCTCAGAAGGGAACTACTTGTGAGCTTGTGTCTTGTCTGTGGTCCTACCTGGGATGGAGTTGGGGAGCCTGGAGTCATAGATTTTTTTTTTAAAGATTTTATTTATTAATTTGACAGAGACACAGCGAGAGAGGGAACACAAGCAGGGGGAATGGGAGAGGGAGAAGCCGGCTTCCCGCGGAGCAGGGAGCCCAATGTGGGCCTCGATCCCAGGACCCTGGGATCATGACCTGAGCCGAAGGCAGACGCTTAACGACTGAGCCACCCAGTCCCCCCCTGGAGTCATAGATTGATTCCGCCTAAGTCTTTGCTTTAGCTGGGACCCAAATCCACAGACTGCCAACCAGCTTCTGTCAGCCACCTCATTGAAGCATGTGTTTGCTCAGCGAAGGGAGCTTGGCTTGAGAGAGTGGATGGATTAGGTCAAACCCATCACCACTTTTGGAAAAATAACCTAGATGGTAGTAACATTTAATAGTTTTGCGATGCCTTTTATGTTTTCTGGGTGTTTCCATGTGTGTTAGGTCATTTTTTCTCATGTATATGAGAAAAATAATATACTTTGTGGAGGCAATTTGACGTGCTTTCCCACAGCTTTGGCACTTACTGCATGTTCCTGGGGAAGTTACTTACCTTTGGGTGCCTCAATATCCTCAACTGTGGAGTGCAGTAGAAGGTTCTCATTAAGATTAAGGAGCTAACGTATGTAAAGTGCCTAGGACAATAACTGACATGTAGTAAGTGCTCAATACTAGAAGCTATAATGGAGTGCACAATTTCTTTCTCATTAAAATCTTTTTATGTGTTCTTGAAGGAACTATCATTTATTAGGCATCTACTGAATGCAAAGTGTGTTTGCATACTTTCATACTTTTTCACATATGCCAGTTAATTCTCACCTGAGCCTCAAGAAACTTGATCAGGGCCACACAGCTAACAAGTGGGGCTGAAGTGAACGTTCAGGCTTCTGCTTTCCAGCCGTCTGCTTTTCCTAGGATACTACCATGCCCTGTACACGAGTTGACAATCCTAGAGCTGGTGGTGGTGTCTTCAGGGAGACGTGCAAGCGTCAGGGAATATGTACCTGCCTCTATCAAATAACTTTTGATTTTTAAAAGAAGTGATATTGCTGCATTTGTCTAGTATTTGGAATTGTTTAAAATAACACCGAAACACCTCTGTAAGTTTGATTCAATGCTATTACATTCAACTTTATGGAAGAACGTAACTGAGTGAAACTTATGACCTTGAATCACTGACCATGGGGGTTTGTTTGTGTCTGTGCCTTTTTCCAGTTCACTTGGAGATTTTGACTTTGGAGGCCAGTACTCACCTGCAATTCGTGTTTCTGTTATGTTTCACAGCTGAAATGTTACTCTAGGCCAGTAATTCTCAAACTTTCGTGGGCATCAATCTCCCCGAGGGCCTGTTACAGCACAGATTGCTGATCTCATCCCAAAGTTTGAGTCAGTAAATTGAGGGCACCCATAATTTGCATTTTTTCCCATGTGATGCTGATATGGTGGTCTGGGTACCACATTTTGAGAACCAGTGCTCTGGACCAGGAGTTGACAAACTTCTGTAAATGACCAGACAATATTCTAGGTTTTGTGGGTCGTACAGTCTCTGTCACAAATAATCAACTCTGCCACTCTGGCTCGAAGGAGCCATAGAGCGTCGTAAGCAAATGAGTGTGACTGTACTTACGGGCATTGAAATTTGAATTTCATATAATTTCACATGTTACAAAATACTATTTTTCTTATTTCTTTTTTGCCCATTTATAAATGTAAAAATCATTTTTATGTTGTGGACTGTACAAAAACAGGCAGCAGGCCAGATTTAGCCTTTGGGCTATAGTTTGCTGACCCCTGACATGCAATTGTGATATGTTGGGGAATTTTCAAGCTGTTGTTTTAATTATAAAAGTAATGCATGCAGGTGGATGGTTTAAAAAATCTAACAGTGGGGCTCCTGGGTGGCTCAGTCGTTAAGCATCTGCCTTTGGCTCAGGTTATGATCCCGGGGTCCTGGGATCGAGCCCCGCATCGGTCTCCCTGCTCAGCGGGAAGCCTGCTTCTCCCTCTCCCACTCCCCCTGCTTGTGTTCCCTCTCTCGCTGTGTCTCTCTCTGTCAAATAAATAAATAAAATCTTAAAAAAATTTAAAAATAAAAAATCTAACAGTATAGAAGAAAATAAAATGAATCAGGAAGACTTCCTCTCCACCCCAGGCCTAATCACATGGCCCAGAAATAACCACTATTGATGAATATCAATTTTCAGAAATTTTATAGGGATTTACAAGCTTATATAAATGTATAAATTCTTTCTTACATCAGTGGGCTTTTTATACATATTGTTCAGCTTTTGTCTTTTCCCTAATAATGTATTGTGGCCTGTTTACATATCAACACATAGAAATAAATGCTTTAGCTTATTCTCTAATAGCTTGATAGTTTTCTGTTGTGTAGATATACCACACTATATTTCACCAGTCCCCCACTGATGGACATTTGAGTTATTCCCCATTTTTTTCTACCACAAAGTGAGGGTACGTCTTACATCCATTATTGCATAATATCTGCAAGGTAAGGTCCTAGGAGATGAGTTGCTGAGTCAAAGGATGTGTGCATTTAAAATTTTGATAGCTATTTCTAAATTCCTGTTGTGGGCACGTTAGGACCCTACATTCATTTTGCTTCAGGGTCACACCCTACATTTCTAGTTTTTAGTCTTTATCTGACTTGTGCATTCATCATAGTGAATTTTGGTATAATGGCTCGCTGCACGTGAACTTAACACAGAGTAGTAATCCTATCAAGGGCAAAAAGTGCAGCTGGCCATTTGCCCGTGATTCTTGCAAGGAAAATGGCTTTAAAGAATATAAAGCCACCCAAGCAGTGCCCTGAATCTAGGGTCATCCTGGACATTGCTGGGGAAGGTACCACAGCAGAAATTGTTCTTTTCGCAGACCTGGTACTTAGTGGATGCTTCCATATGTTTGTTTCCCATCAGAGTGGAGTTTTCCATTGTCAAACATTTATGTAAACATAGTATTAGCCAATAAATGTGCTGTGCTATTATTGTACTAGAACTCAGGATATCACCGCTTTCCTTTCTATTTGGGGCTTTTCCTTTTTGAGCTAGTCAAGGATTAGGACAATGATTTAATAGACAACAATGCAACATCTTAAAATGTAGCACTGTGTTAGGTTTTTTAACTTAAAATATGTCAATTTCTGCTCATAGGTTGTCACAGAATTTTCTCTTCACCACTCAGTCATATCTACTTACACAAGCAGTCCAGCAGTCAACAAAGAAGAAATTTCTTTTTCCGGAGACAAAGAGAGATTTCCCACAGTGTAGTTTTGCCAGCTGCAGTTTCTTCAGCTCACCCAGTCCCTGAGGTACCGTACTGCCCTATTATCTGCTGCTTTTTCTAGCCAAGATGCAGCTTAACCGCAGAAGCAATGAAATGTCTTTGCACCTTTGATTTCTGAGCCATTTGAATCATGATTTTTAAACTTGGTTTGTGATCTAAAATCGTGATTTGAGAAGCTATAACATCTGCAGTTCTATAACATTATTATTATTTTTTTAAATAAAGCTCTGGGCTTACCGCTGCTTAGCTTATTTAGAATTAGTTTCTACCACGAAATTTTCTATATTAAATTTCTAACACAAAGGTAAAAGCACATGTCTACAGTTTCTTAACTTTTTTAGAAAAAAAAATTGACTATTAAACTGGGATCATTCAAGAGAGATTACTTGAAACTGGTACACTAGATGTTATTTCCTAAGCCTGCTCTCAGACTTTCCACAGTATTAATGCTGATGTTTGGAACCCTCCTTTAGAGTAAGGAAATAAAACCTCTCGCCTCAGAGCGTTCTTGATTTTTTTCTCAGAGACTACAATTCTGTGGAAAGACAATCTATCCACATTTCAAAATGCAAAATAAAGGAGGCGTGGGGATCATGTAGGAAAAACGAGAATAGCTGAAAGAAGTCTAGCCTTGTCACAGAAGTCACCTGCCTTCTCCCTTTGAGGCATTTTTTTAACAGTAAACCCACATGAAGTATGTTATACTCCCTGAAGGTGAGTGGCCCTTTTTGTGTGTGTGTGGAAAGGGGCCAATGAGACAGGCTACCAGAGCCCAGAGGATGTTCCTGGTGTTTCCTTGGTGGCAAAGGAAAGGAAGTCTCCAGAGACATGAATGTATTGTTTTAGAATGTCAGTGACAACCCAGGAGCCCTTCTGCCTGTGACTGTAACCTGGCCACGTCACAGAACAGAGTGGAGACAGGAGCACGGTCTGTGGGGGAGACTGGGCAAGCTTTAGAGGGCACCGGTGGCAAAGCTGTAAGAGTAGATGCCTGCCCCGAGCTCAGTCGTGGCTACCCAAGCCCTGGCGTGCTCTGGATCAGAAGGGCCCATCTGAACACAAGAATAGGTGAAGGTCTTATAAGTGAAGGTGTGATGCACTTCACAAAGAGCGGACCCCTAATCTCAGCCCTGCCAGAGTCACTGTGATGTCAGTTGAAGAGCCTTGTCTCCCTCAGCTTCCTGTCCCCAACTGCTGTGTACCCTTTCCTGGGTACAGCTCCACAATGCTTATGTGGCAGTTTCCATAAATAGATTGTAAAGAGCTGAGCACAACCTTGGGACTAAAAGAAGCTCTGTGTGTAAAATAGTATTTATTTTCTGAATACTACCCATAGGTTTAAGGAAGCAGTGGAGAACGTTCTACAAGGGTGATCAGAGTGGAATGTTTTGAGTTTGGGCCGTTTCTTTGTTTGTTTTTGACAAATGATGGAAATGTTCTAGGTATTTTTTTTTTTTATGTACTTAAAAAAAAGAATGAAACAAAGACAAAGAAAAGAAAGCTGTTGGGTTTTGTTCTCTAGTCCCTTCTTAGTTTGGGTGCAGTTGCCGAGTGCAAGAAAAGTGTATACGTAATAGGCTTCAGTGGACTTGAGAGTCAGCCTTTTACATATATTCATTCGGAGAGGGTGTTGTGAGCTATCCTTTGCATAAATTTTATCTTTGTGTTAAGAAGATGAAAGTGCTCTTAATTAGCCATTTGGCAATTTGGAAGCTTGGTGCTCTTTTTTCCATCAACGGCTAGAATGCTTCTTACAGGGTTGGGAGGAGGAAGAAAAGAAAACTACTGTTTGTTTTGACCAGAAGTCTACTTCAGACCAGTTTGACTCAAAGCACAGTAAGGTTAACAGACCATCCAGAGGCAGCACTAACAGGCAATGTTAAGTTCAAAAGGGCAGGGGAAGGAACTGGGGGCAGCCTGGAGGGTCTGTCGTGCTGGCTTCGGAGGTCGGGGCTCCGGCAGGAAGGGCAGAGCTCCATGAAGCAGGAGGCTGTGTCCGAAAAAATGATCCCATTGTCGTGTGCTGGGTTCTGATCTTCATTTTCAATCCTTTTTCCTCAAGCACATAAAGAAGCCAGACTATGTGACGACAGGCATTGTGCCCGACTGGGGAGACAGCATAGAAGTTAAGAATGAAGATCAGATTCAAGGGCTTCGTCAGGCTTGTCAGCTGGCGCGACATGTCCTCCTCCTGGCTGGGAAGAGTTTAAAGGTGGCGTCTCAGCAAGCCTCAGAGGACGTACATCAGGGGCAACACACTCTCCCCTTTTGCCTCTCTCCCTTTCACTCTTCCTGTGTACACATCTAATTTGTTAAAAAATCAAGTCAAGCCTTGGGATGGGGGAAGGGGATTTTATTATTTTGTGTGTTTATTCTAGAGGTAACTTAAAATCCAAATTCAATTTTAAGTAGCAGGATTCTGGAGATACTTCGGGCCCAATCAGCCTATCCACCTTGATCAATGGCAGACAGCTTTGACTTCTGCCCCCTTATTCCTGCCTGTAGTTTCTGCTTTTACTGCCCGCATTATTTCTGGGTGCCTGAAGAGTTGTTCTCCCTTATCCTTTGTCTCCTTTTTCCTTGCATTAGCTCTGCAAAGCAAGATTAGAGCATATAGACAAAGCTACGGGTAATAGAGAAATGTGATTACGGACAACTACCTTACCACAAGATTTAGTTCTTCCAGAATAATCTGAAACACTCTGCTTTATAAGGATCATTAAAAAAAAAAAAGTATGGGCCTGTAGTTTCCAGAAGGTGGGCAGAATTTAGGAAGTGAGTCTCAATGGTGAAATCACTTAAGAGTTTTGTGTAATAAACTTGTTATAGCAACGTAACTAAGCATAACGTGAATATCAAATAATGCAAAGAAAAATATTGAAGAAATAGGTAATTTTTAATAAAAGATTTTGTTTTAGAATCTTATTTATGACTTATGAGTTCATGGAGGTATCTTCGTGTACTCATAAAACTCAATTTTAGGGGTTTTTTGTTTTTTTTTTTAGTTTGAGAGCAATTGGATGCCTTCTAATAAGAGAAATATTTTTTAAAAACACAATGGATTTACTTAGGCATGAAAGAAAGCAAGATTCGTGAAAACCAAATTTCTACAATATGTATCAGACTGAGTTTTTAAAATAATGATCCATAGTCTTCCCATCATTGCTGCAAAACCCGTGCAAAGTTTCACTGAGATAAAAAGGTGTGGGTCGACCTACTTTTTCAAGCTTTGTCATCTAAACTGAAGCTACGTTTGAGAATTTATTTATATGCTTCAGCTAGCCTGAGGCACTAACCCTTGAGGAAGAGGAAGGAATTGCCTAGGAACATATTTGTGAAGTGTTCAGGCTCAGAAGGAGTCATGTCATTTAATGACTCACAGATAATTTAAAGGATCTTAGGGCTTACAATTTCCATCTCCTCACAGCCCATAACACCATTGTATACCCAAACGACTGTCAAAAAGGCACAACTTAAATATTTCAGGTTAATTGCCATTAATCAAAATGTTGTATCACAAGTTTATCACAGTAAATCTGTACAGTCTCATCTGAGAGTGCTGTAGCTACAGACATGGTCAGTGAGGGCAGGAAATGTCTTCAACTGTTGCTGCACAATTTCTTTATTTAATATTTTAGGTTGACATGACAACTGAAGAGATAGATGCTCTTGTCCATCAGGAAATCATCAGTCATGATGCTTATCCCTCACCTCTAGGCTATGGAGGTTTTCCAAAATCTGTTTGTACCTCTGTAAACAACGTGCTCTGTCATGGTATTCCTGACAGGTATTTATTGCTTAATAACATATTGTTCCTTTGGAAACTAAAACATGAGACTGAGATCTATAACACATGTTGAAAGACACTAGCTTAATTGAAACCCACCTGCAAACTTGTGAAGCTGATTAGGGTAAAACAAAAATTTTGAAGTATTTTGCTTCTAGGTGGACATATATTTAATGTTTGTTAAAGGAGTGTGTAATCCAAATCTTTGGATTGTTCCTTAAATATTTCTTTTACCTTCTTAGATTTTAACCGTATAAGTGGTAAAAATCCAAATGTAGGCAAATATAGGTTATCAACTATTGTTTCAGCTCTTCGCAAAATTAAGGTAACTGATAAGTACATATTTTTAAAGAATTTTTAAAAGATTTTTAAACAATGGCAATATGTTCATATGCTGTATTTCTTATAAAATTGGACGTGACTGACGTAACTTAAAGACTAGATATAGTTTTTCCATTTATTGCTCTTCTACTCCGAATTATCATTGCAATTCACTGGGCTTGTGATAGTCTTAGGTATTTATTTTTACATTTCTCTTATTGAGATCTGTCTATCACCATTTTTATTCTGTTTACGTTTCAGCCGACCTCTTCAGGATGGAGATATTATCAACATTGATGTCACGGTGAGTAAATAATATAAAAAATAGTCTTTGATCAACTTCAGAATTGCTGGTAGCACCAGGAAGAATTGTGGCTTGAAAATGCGAGCCGCACCAAGGGAAGTGCTGTTTACTTCTAGACCCAGACGCAAGCAGCTGGTTTCCTTTTTTGTCTTTAACTCCGTGTTTATTCCAAGTAAACCCAGGCCTGACTTGAATTTAGGGCTGGAATCAGATGCACTGAGATCAATGTTGGCCTAAGTGAAATGTCAACCCAATCCTGCTATGTGTCATGTTTTTGAGAAGGTGTAATTGTTATTGATCCACTGTGTAGTTAATGCAGAGCCACCGCGGCACTGGGCAGCTGCTGAAGCCAGATATGTATGAGATGAGCTAACATGAAGAAAGCCAGCATTTTTCCTTCACTCTGCCAAGATTGATCTTCCTCTTCCTGCTGATTTTGAGTGGGGCCTGTCATTATCTTACTCTGTCATTAGGGGCTACATTGGCCTGTGTGTGTCAGTCTATTTGGACAGCAACTCTTTTGCTAGCAGTGTTCCTTAGATTTAGTAAAATCCCTGAAGGTAACGTCGTGTTCCATTTGTGGCAGAGAGGGTATAGAGAGCCTTGAACTCGGAGCATACGAGCAGAGTGGTTTTCTCTCTGCACCTAACTTTTTACCACATGGTTAACAGCCTTTCTTTTAAATAACAACCCAAAGTGATTTAACACGGGAACTTCAAATTGCACAAGCTCTAACCTTTTCTAATTCCCTCAGCCTTTCACTACTCTCAGACTTGGATCATTTGCGCTTTGGCAGTTCGTTTTACTAAAAAAGTTTGTAATGGTCCCTTTGGATTATGTAGATTGTAAATAAATTGTATACATCTGATGATTAATAAATAAGGTTTAAATACAGAAATAAAATTTAATCATCTGATGAGAACTAGTTGCGACAGACACCATTCAAGGAGTATAGCTTCTATGAATGAGGAAATATTTTCCATAATAGTTATTTTGTATCCCCACCATGAACTTAGGTAGGCGAGAGAATGAGGTGGAAATTGGCATCCGATCATTGAGTTTGGCCAAATTTTTAGTTGTTTAAATTAACTCAGCCTCTTTTCTTCATATCAGTTTGTATGGTGACATAGCCAATGATTCCTTTATTGCTGCTACTCTTTCATATATCATTTTGTCCTACTTAGAATACTTGAACATTTGCTCCACATATATTCTGTTGGTTTATCTTTCCAACTCAGGATCATGAAGGAGGAGATATTTTATGAAGTATACCTGAAGTAAAGTATTTTTCCTGATATACTTTTCTTTTGAATTGTAACTGATTTGGGGTTTGTACATTTATTATCTCACCTAATCACCCCCTAATAAAATGTTGCTGCTTTGAATGAAATCAGCACACTCTTTCCTACTGCTCCCAGTGCATCCAAAGAGAATATTCCATGCCTTTTCTGTTTCCTGAAGACTTTTAATACATTTTTAACATTCAAATATTTCACAATTGCAGAAACTCAAAGCAATGTGAAATACTTCAAGTGTCTAGAAATATGAAGGAGTCAAGAAAACATATTGGTCTCTATCTTAATAAATTATATATTTTTTACCCCCCCCACAAATTATATTCCCTGTGAGATATGATATTAAGTGAAAGACTCCATTATCAGATCCTATACTTTTATCAGAAAATACTCGTTATGCATTTTATAATTGTTTACACCTAGTATATACCACAATAAAACAGACTTCTTTCCCCCTTGAAAGTGAATGTTAAAAAAACAGACTGTGAGATGCCTAGAGTAGTTGCTCAATAAATATTTGTTTAATAAATGAAGTACAAAACAAGAATACTTTGTGAGCATAAACCCTAATTATAGATAACTGCCATAGGCTTTCAGAAGTATTGTTATTCTCACATATATTGAATCTTTCACATATTTTGAAAGCTAGCAAAAAGTAATGTAAAAAGGCAAATAAAGATTTTTAAAAATATTTTTTACTTAAATAACAGTTACATAAACACTGAATTATACATTTTTAAAACATGCTTATATTAGTAACTGTAATATATTTGTGTATAAAGTCAAACTTGTACTTTCTTGGATTGCAAATGGGAAAAAAAGTATGAAACACTACTCTATTGCAAGGTAATTAAGGTCATGTGACACATTAGAGAAAACATTTGTTTAGAAGCCAATAATCCATCATGTTAATCTGGATCTACCTCTGTATTTTGCCACCAGCCTTAGACAAGTTACCTGTTTATGCCTCAGATTGCTGACTTATAAAGTGAAGACTGAATAAAGACTTTTCCTGCTTCCCTTACAGGGTGTAGTAGAGTATTTTTTTTGGTGCAGAATAGTATATAGATTAAGACATCAACTCAGTATTAAGATAGACAGAAAGCTCAGCTAAATATCTTTTTTTATAAGTTTCTGCATTTTACTTCATGAGAAAGAGAAATGTGAAAAACAATTACATAGGTAAAATTTATGCAAAATAGCAAATTCCATGCTATATCTAAGGATCAATATTCAACCAGTCCCTTCTACCTTCTATATTTATTATAGTGTTTGTTAATTATTGATTTTTTATAATGAATCTGGTGTCTTTCAAGATCCTATAGGGCCTACTGAATCATTGATGACTGATAAAATTATATTTTCTGTAATTTTATTCTTAAGCGTATTTTGTTATATTTTAATCCTTTAAAAACCCATGTGTAGTGTTTTCTGTTAACATTCTGCTATCTGGACCATTTGACTAAGGTTTCACTTCCAGACAGGATCTTTCCCTAACATATTTCATTCCCATATTGAGCCACTTCAATTCTTGGAACGAAATTCTCCTACTGTTTAATACTGACATGTCTATTTTATTTCTTCTTCTTATTGTCTATCACTTCCAAATGTAGGATTGGTAAATGAAAGATCAAGTATCTTCATGACACTGAAGAAACTTTTCACTATGTTAAATACTTCTAGGTTCTCTAGAGCTATTGTAGTAATTGTGGGTCAATGTCTTTGGTCACTAATTTATGCATGTATAGTTTTGTCTTCTCAGAAATAAAATGAGGAATCAAAACATTATACTAGCTTTGCTATTCATAATGCTGAAATCGCCATTCTAGTTACGAATTTATTTTTAGATTTTGTAATATCATCGTATGGCTCATCTTTTTAATTCCTGTAAGGCTTTAGCATATCCTCTTTTTTTTTTTTTTTTTTTGTAGGGAAATGAGAGTGATTCTGGAAGGGTGAAACATATGAATCTACTAAATACATAAATGAACACAATACATACTTTTGGAGAGTACATTTTTAAACAAGGACGTATTTTAAAATGTTTGCCTGTGTTTAGGTCTATTACAATGGCTACCATGGAGACACCTCGGAAACGTTTTTGGTGGGCAATGTGGATGAATGTGGTAAAAAGTTAGTGGAGGTTGCCAGGAGGTGTAGAGATGAAGCAATTGCAGCTTGCAGAGCGGGGGCTCCCTTCTCTGTAATTGGAAACACAATCAGGTAAGCCTTACACTGACAAGTAAAGGGAGGGTTGGCAAATGGTACAAAGGTTATTGGTGGCTTGGTATAAAATTGATGACATGTTTTATGATTCAGAACCATCATTTCAGTCTGATATCAGTATGTGAACTGCCAAGCTGCGGTGTTGTTCCCTGGGTTTAAAAAAAGAGAGAGAGAGATTTTAAAACAGTGAATTATACTAGGGTCAGCAGGAAACTTACAGGAGCAGCAAGCAATATTTATATGACTGCTTTAGTTTTAGCTCGACATATTGGTCTGTAGTGTTCCTTTACCCAAAATCACACCAAACATCGAAGAAAGTACCTAAGAAGGGGATAAGCATCCCAACTCTTGGATAATGAAACAGGAGAAAAGCTAAATTTTATGAGGAATGAAGTGAAACATATTCCTGTGATACAGAGATTTAAAAAACATTAGCTCAAGCAAGCCTTACCTTTCAAATTAGTGGATTAGCACACAGGCTGAAAGGGTGAGCTTGTGTCCTTTTCTTGTCTGGTTCATTTTTTCCCCTGTAAACGATTGTTTATTTTCCAAACAGTATTCTGTGCTTGCTTTTTGAGTATATGTGTATTTGCTGAATTTGAGACTTTTCCCCGTAATCTGTTACCTCCTTTTAGATCTTTTCTTTTAACCCCCATAACTGTTTTGAAGTAGACATACAGAATATGTGTTTTCATTCAAAAGTAATGCATTGTGTTAAAGATGATCACATCAGTACCTTTTAAAGTACTGTTCTCATTAATATGAACCATTGAATACTTCCCGTTTGTCTCAAGGATGGAAGGCTTAGTCACCTTGAAAAGATGCTGCCTTTTTTCTTCGTAAGCCCTCAAATACTTTAAGAAAAAAGGCAGTAAAATATCAGTTAAATGTATTTATGGCTTTAAAAATATTGTAACAATGTCTGAATCAAACTTTAGTAAAATCTCTTTGGGTTATATCTGAGAAGCTTTTATTGAAGACTTTGAACAAAATTGTGTTTTTGACAGTTTTAAATTATAGGCTAACTAGCCTGGGAAAAAAGGATAGTGTCTCTCTGTTCTTTCATAGGAAATGTTGAATCAGACCCCTACTGGGAAAAGAAATTTAATGCATATCTCACTGTCTTACTGTCCATGAATATAATAGAAATGAATTCAAAATGCAGTTTTATTTTTGCAAATGGGATGAGTCGATCGATGTATCTCATATTTTTGAACACCTAGGGTTCAACAAATTTACTGGTGGTGCTCTTGCATTTTAACAAAATTTATTCTTCAGTAGAAGGGGGCAGAGAACACTAGATTCTTATTCAAGCATTCTATCGAGCTCTGCATTCATGGCTGTGTCTAAAGGGCATGTCAGCCTTTGATTCTCTCTGAGAGGTAATTATCCTTTTCCTGTCACGGAACAACAAATGATAGCTAACTACAGAGGCACATTTGCAGTAGTCACATTCATCAACTGCAGGAAAAAAATTCAATTTAATTGTGCAACACAGCTGCACATGGGCTTTTGAGCATTTCTGTTGTTCTCCCTGTCTCGCTATTCCTCCCTCCAGATCTATTTTTTAAACTTTTTTTTTCTGGTTATTTTTTCCCCTTTTTGTCTCTTCTTCCATTTTTACTCTCTGTACTTTCTTGTTAAAGTAATTTTCCTTTGTGGCTCTCATTCTTTTTTCCCCATTGAAGGCTATGAATGTAGAAAATTATCACAATTACTCATATAATTGAGCCTCTTTGTAGCAAGTGCAACTCCAGTAGCCTTTCTCCATCATGAAAATGGTTTCATTATAGGGTTTTTCATATTCTCTGACACCATCTACACAGAGGAACAGGCGTGCAGATGAGATGTGCTAGGAACAGGCTAGATCAGTAAGGTCACAGTAGGAATAATTAGCTCTGCTATGGAAAGAGCATCTAGGCCTTTTACTGCTACATAAATGTACTGTCCGTGGCTTTTAGTCACAAAAAAACTTACTAACAAATGGAGCTCCCGCCTACTACTTTGAAAAAAAGATTTGTATCAACACTACAATTTTCCATCATTAAGACTAATAACACAGAGCCTAGTATACATCAAGGGGAATAAAAAGAAAAATCTCACATTCAAGTGGCGGCTGGGTGCTGACCTTTGTTCCCTTTTTTTGTGTACGACTTAACTCTTTACAAAAAAGAGCCACACGCCACACCAACACGCAGGTGAGCTCCAGCTAGTACTAGCAAAGCATAGCATTCAGTCGGAAAATCTGATAAATCTCCATGCAGGATAATGCATTTCATTACATATTCACTACATTAATTCTAGCTACATTAAAAAGAAGAAGAAGAAGAAGAAGAGTAGAATTGAAAGTGACATTGGATTTTAGCTCTTTGGATGCAAAGGTCAGTTTTCCAAGAGTATGAACTCGCATGTACAAGCTCCTTTGAAAACCAGATCAGCCCCAACAGCTACACTTAGAAAACTATGTGAAAAATAATAGACAATGAACTTTTTGCTTGTACCCTGATACATTTCATTATTTAGATGGTTTCTGTCTGCCACCGGGGACTAACCAATGTTAAGACGATGTTTCTGGACATCTATTATTTTGCCTTTTCTTATTCAGGCAAAATCTCAAGGGAGTAAATAAACAATCTCCACCTTTAAGCCAAAAGTACTTGGAATCATTACAGACCCAAGGTTTACAAACATCTTTCAAGTCAGTCTCATTTATTTTAAGATATTCACCGTCTTTTGCATAGCCTCCCTCTACTGATACACCACGAAAAGAACATTCAAGCTTCTTTTATTTGTAGTATGTTACCAAAAACCTAGTGATCTTTAGGGCGAAATTTTGAAATTCTCTGAAGCCTGGAAGGGTAGGAGGATATCTCTGAAGTATTGTCTATAATAGTTTAATGAAAAGAGTTCTCTGTGTGCCCTTTTTCTTCATAAGGGATGGCTAGTGAACTTTAGGTTACAGTGTTATTATGCTCACTGTACCTACATTTGCTTTAAATTATCTCTAAAGCTGTATATTCAGATTATCTCTAGATGATATGATCTGTACATGAGAATATTATGAATGTGTAGATTCATGCATCCCAAATATGTGACAGTTCAATCAAAAATAATTTAAACTTATAGTTCTAAGTGTCATGATGAAAGTATCAATAAATGGTTTTTAATGTTTAATTCATAAGTATATGTTTTGATATTAATTTAGAAGAATATAAAGCAGATTTTTAAAAATAATCTCTTTCTATTAGATTATGCACATTTAAACAATAAGTGGCTCAGGCAAAATAAGTCATTTTAATGTCATCTGTGATGGATTTTTCTTGACAGCTACTGTAAATTACAATTACACTGCTTCTCTCGGCACATGAAAGTAAGCACTGCAATAAATTATCTTTTATTTCAATCCGTCATGTCTGCTTTTCAGAAACAGAAAACCTCAAATAAAAGTTCAGCACCATTGTAAGAAAAATACAGTAATTTGTGATCCAGCTTGAAACAAAAAAATATACCACTCTTTTGGAAAACGGTTGTTGGCTTTTAAAAATATTACTAATTGTACTTAAATATTCCATGTCATTAGAGGGAATCCTTAGACTCGTGCATTCCTTCATTCAAAGACTACTGTTTAAAATAAAAATCTGGAAAGACCGAACTCGGAAAATCAGGGGCCATTTAATTAGAGAGGTGACTGTTTGGAAATTAGTGCTCTTTATAGGATTCATGTAAAAATGGTGATAAAACTATTTCCATGTGCATTTTTATTTCTTGAGAAGAGTATGCACTTAAACATAGTACTCCTCTGCCCTCTTGGGGAATGTATTCTTAGTCACAAAATGTACTTGAAATGTATTAAGAATTTTAATTTATCTACACAATACTTCAGTTGAGGAAAACTACCTCATGAAAGGGAATTAAATGGAAGAAAACGGTCACAAGACGAAATTTCTTAAGAGAGGAACCATAACTGAAACATGAACTGTAATAATAGGGTGATTTCAAAGTAAGTTCAGAAACTACATTTGTACACCTTCTTCTTCCTCTCCCCTCTTCTTCCTCCCCAAGTAGTCCCTATGAAGGACTTCAAATCATAAATGAGCTCAGGCTCATGGATAAGTATTGTACTGTCTGAGAGGATTCTTAGTTAGAGAAAAACCGGAACAGAACAGCTAATACCAGGAGAATTCTTTTCTTCAGTAGGTTTCAGCAGAAAGAAGGCAGATCTCCTGAGTGGGAATGTCCAGGGCAAGAAGACCCTCAAGCTCAGAAGGGGTCACGGCCCTGTGAGGCCTGGTGCTGGGGAGCGGCTGCTACGTTTCTTGGGCAGCCCTGCCCACCCAGCTGTTTCCATTTCCCGCAACACACCAGTTAAGGGAAGCACATGTATGCTCCACCTTCCCATGACGCCACCTGCTACGACAGGTCACTTGGATGGTCTCTTATGAAGTTAGATTTAAGCCCTAGAATCAGGGCAGATAACCTTGTGCTTCCCGTATATTCCAAAATAGTAGAAGGGGCATGATTTTAAATAGGAAATAGGAACATTAGTGAGATTTGATCCCATTTAGTCCCAGTAAGTATGCGTTAAAAAGCTCACTACAAATCCAAAAGGGAAATACCCTGAAAAGCAGACAGAACTATATACTTAGCTCCTGGGAATCAAGCATTGAGATGGGTGCTCAGCCAAGGAACTGAGCGAAATTTGTCCTGTGCTTTTCCTCTTTCCACCCGGCTGTGAAATCCTGACCTTTGCATTCATGACACATACATTCTATGATACTCCTATAACCGTAAGTTCCAGCAGGATCCAGGCAGTAAATTGTTGTAGGAGAATGCACTCAAATATCTTTAGCCACCTTGTAATTGCACGGCTTCTTTTATGAAGAGGGATGAGAGGTGTGATGGCGGAGGGACCCCAAGTGTTTTTTCAGAGTGGACTTTCTTCCTCTCCTCTCATCAGAAATTAAAATGAAGATTGCCATTGTAACACACATTTAAGATGTAGCCGTGATGCCTGCCAATCAGTTAGGTCGTAGGGTTTTTTTTTTCTTTTGAGGAAAGAAAATAGAACAGTTTATATCGAATGTTTTTAGAATCATTGAGGTTTGTTGGGACTGAAGTCACATAATTTACAGGTTTAGGTAGAACCCATTCTTGTAAAAAAAAAAAGTCTAGATCATTATTGTCTTATCTGATAATCTCTCTTTCACCCTCTATCCACTCTCCATTCTCAATTTTTATTTAGAAATTGTGTGGTGCAGATAGAAGCACCTTGGAAAAGTTTTTATACCTCCTGCCCCAAGTGCAAAGACATACAGAAATAACTACAACCATAAAGTACAACTTTAAGAGATAAAAATGTTGACTTGTTATTCCTGTCATTGACACATGCGTAGCTTACCTATTTCTGCACTATCAGTTACATGGAAATTAAATCTGAATGAGGGGCTGTCCATCTGCTCTTTATAGTGACATCCTGGTGTAAGGGAAGGTATCTTGCAGGTCTGGAGATGAAAGTTAAACATGTTCAGAGATAAGTGTATTGACATGAATGCTCTTAGAGATGCTGCCTTTGAGTTCATGTTCAACTAAACCTAGGGTCTACTGGAAACTCTAGTTTGGGATCTAAGAACTTTGACTTTGATAAGAATTTAAATAGTAGTCCTGTAAATCCTGATCCATTGTTATGGTTTGGGTTAGGGCACTATGCCCCTCATCCACATGAAAATATAAATTGTTCATCATTTATATTGGTATCTTTCTGGTGCTCCTAGAAATGAGTATGTTCACCTGATTTCAAAAACAACTTCTTAACTTTGTACGTGAGGATTTTAGGGTGGATTCTATATGCCAGACTTCATTTATACGGAATAGATGGAACCCAGTACATTTGCATGTAGAAAGAACTAATAAAGCATTAAGAATTAGGAATCACAATACTAGCTTCTCTTAAGCATCAAGGTGATTAAAAAGCATTCTGTGTGAATTTTGTTAATGACATAAGTCTTGAGTGAAAATCCCAAATGATGACAAAGTTTTGGAGTATTTCAAGAATATTGACAATGCGATTTGACCTTTTGTATGAGTGTGTCTGTTTCTAAAATGTAGAATGTTTTGAAATAGGCCAGAATAAGGAAACCATAAAAGTAGGAGGTCACATTTCTAGATTGCATTTTTGTTTCTCTTTTCAGTTCCCAAATCAGTAGTAATTTGCACAGTCTTTTCTGAAACCTTATACAAACCAGACAAGTTTTTATGACCTGCATTCTATGCACATGTGTCTTGGTTATGCATTCCGATCTATATATGTGTGCATGCACACTCATTTGTTGTCTAAAAGTGGCCTTGTTTGAATGCTGTTCTAAGGTAAATGAAGCAAACTGCTGTTCAATACATACCTTTTTTCTTCATTTATCCAAAGGGAGTTGTTACATGCAATGGCAAAAATTTTAATTATTCCAGAATAATAAAAACATTATCTGGCTCTAAATATAACTGATTTTTTTCTCTTTCAGAGACCATTTTAAAGTGACTTTACCTAAGAATGCATTAAAAACTTACCTAATTTAATTAAATATTTTTGTTTGGTCACTTTTAAAGCCACATAACTCATCAGAATGGTTTGCAAGTCTGTCCACATTTTGTGGGGCATGGGATAGGATCTTACTTTCATGGACATCCAGAAATTTGGCATCACGGTAAGGAAGTTAATTTGGGAACTATTTATTGGATGGAATCAGAATAAGGCAGTTTTGCTCCTGATGTTCCTCTAACTTTGAATTCATATGATCATCCTTTTGTGTGCATGTGTGTGTGTGTGGGGGGGGGTTACTTAATTGTAACCAGCACATTATTGTGTTACTGGATTAGAGCCCAGCAGTTTCAGTCTCCGAATAGGGTTTATTTTGCTTTTTGTCTTCCCCTGAAGGGTGATGGCTGGAAGGCACAAGGGGTATTTGTCTAGAAAAAGTTACTAAAAACAAAATGCCACTGCGTCATTGTCCCAGCAGCATGCACATATGACTGTTTTCTATTTTTCTTTTTCTACCCCCTTCTCTAACCGCTGACTGTTGTGGTTAAACTTCATTACATCCTACACAGCGTTGACAGCTGATGTATTTAGCAGCATGTACTCTTTAGTGATTTCTAGATTATACCCACCCTTGTATTCCTTCCCTAGAACCTCCTGCTTTTCACTGCCTGGGTGTGCACCCTACAATGAAAAGGCAAGGGTGGGCCAGAAGCAGTGGTTAGGGCAGGAGGCAGTACTATAGAGTGCCCCCCAGGGGGGCTGCACCCCTGGACAGGGACCGAAGGAAAGTTGGACCTTGACCTGTGTGCTTGGGGTCGAAGCAGTCCCTAGAAGAAGTACTGCCTAGAACCCATTCCCTGGAAGATCCCCATGGACCCAGCAGGTCAGAATTCCTTTTGCACCAAAGAGCCCCGCCTGAGGCAGCTCAGGAGTGCAGAAAGAGTGTCTCAGGCGTGTGCCCCACCCTGCATCAACACTCGGAGTTATTTCAAGTCACCTCTCTCCTATTAGCCTCCTGCTTTAATCTGCACCCTAAGGGACTGCCTTTCCTTTGTATCAGTTCCCCAAGATGCCTTTCTCTTTGGGGTGGTGGGCAGAGCCTAGGGCCCAGTGAAGCCAGGAGGCCCGGAAGCAGGCGGCCAGAACGCCGTGGAGGTTGTCTAAAACCCGTGGAGGTTGTCTAAAACCCGCAACGGGGGCCCGAGGCACCCCGGCTGCCTCTGGTAGACCTTGGTGCACCCTTCCCAGTGGCCATCCCTTGGTGATGGCCACTACCAGGTTTCTAGAAATCTCCATCCTTCCTCATACCCTAAAAGAAAAAAATTTTTTAAAAAAGACCAAGCTTTTTTTTGAGCAATCCTACCCCTCTAATTCTGTTTTTCTATTTCTCTCCATTTCTCACTCCCCCTACCCCGTATTTTTTTTTTAATTTTTTTTATTGTTATGTTAATCACCATATATTACATCATTAGTTTTTGCCCCGTATTTTTTGTTTTGCAGCAAATGACAGCGATCTACTCATGGAGGAGGGAATGACGTTCACCATAGGTCAGTGCCCAAGCTCCCCTTCAGAGAGCAGTGGCTTCCTGGGTGGAAGCAGCAGTGCTGGCCTAGGCCCGGCAGTCCCGTGAAGGAATAATAAAGCCAATCAGTGTAATGAAATAATTCAGATGCATAGCAAATCTGATTAAATAATATCCTTGAGCCCCATCTTCCTAAATCAGATACTTACCGACACATTTAGGAGACGGCAGCCATCCAACCTCTAATTCTGTTACCAGCATAATGTGGTGTTTGTTTTTTTTTATTTGTTTTGGTTTGGTTTTGGGGTTTTTTTGGTCTTGTTTTGTTTTGGGTCTCCCCCCCCCCGCCCCCGTAACACCCAGTAACTAGAAGTGATCATGTCCCTTGCTCCTTGTCGGCAAGTGATACGTACTGTCTGGCTGCCCATTCCTGGCTGATCATGTGATTGGTGTCACCACCAAATTCCAATCATCTAAGACCCTAAAGGCATCATATTTCTGACTGTGGTACTTAATGGAGAAGCAATTAACGTGAAATAAGAAAATTGTTATTTGCTGATTAATGAACATTTTAAGCATGTTTTAAAAATTCAAATATTTTTAAAAACTGACTGGTATTTATAAGAGGGACTGGTGTTTGGGTGGTTATTATCCACGGGGTCCTAATTAAGGCTTGATTAAAATGCCCTTTTTTTCTCAAAAAAATTACGAACAGGCAACTTCATACATTTTTGAATGCGGTCGTGTTTGCTCTTCCTACTGTTTAGTTTGCAGTATACTATGTAAGCAACATCAATTATCAGCCCTTGTGAGATGACAACAGGAACCCGTGGGGGAAGCACTTGGGGGGAGGGGAGGAGGACCTTCTTATTCTCTTTTTTCATAATCAGCCGAAACAATATTTGACAAGAATCTGATTAGATCCCTGCAGTAAATATTTTCCCTCTTACAGAGCCAATCATAACGGAGGGATCCCCTGAATTTAAAGTCCTGGAAGATGCCTGGACTGTGGTCTCCCTGGACAATCAAAGGTGTTTGCTTTCTGTGTCACTGCTTTTAAAATGATATGGGAAGGGAAGGTTGGTCCGACGGCTCGCGCGCTCTGCTCTTCCCCGACCCGCCGGCTCGCGCGCCTTCTGACCGCTGCGGTGTGTGTTTCAGGTCCGCCCAGTTCGAGCACACAGTTCTCATCACGTCGGGGGGCGTGCAGATCCTGACCAAACTGCCCCAGGAGGCCTGAGGAGCCGCCCGAGGGTCGCAGAGGCCGGGTGCTTTTTTTCCTAAATTGCTGAAATCCAGCTGGAGAACTTTTAGAAGACACAGGCGAACCGGAGATCACGCAGTAACCAACCTAGCTTCTAGGCTTGGAAAAACCCGGTGGGGATTGGGGGCAGTTGGGAACTCAGATCTCAAGCTCTGCCTTGGCTGCACGGCTTCCGGGGGGACCGCGGCTCGGCTTCCCACTGCGGGAAGCGATTCTGGGGGAGGGGGAATGAGGATTCTCTTGTTTGGAAGATGAGGGATTTCTAGAGATGCATGGTTTTCTCTTTTCCTTGTCTTGACTGCCCAAGTAAAAAGCTTTCCCCTCCTAAGCCCATTGTGTCTGTGGTCCTTCGTCTCCGACAGTTACTAGAGGGAGAGGGTAGATGGTTAATTTTTGATTCTCTGAACTTTTCACATGGGCGCATGGGGGAAAGAATGAGGCTAGATGTTAGCTGGGAATTTTTTAAAAGTCTCTTCTTTCCCCCTTGTGAATCCCACATTGGCACCAGCCCTTCCAGTTCTTTTCCCTTCATAGCTGCTTTGTGATGAAAAGATTAGCCCACAAACGGTGGGGTTGGTTACAAATATTTCCTTGCCTGTGAACCGTGGGTCTGGCCTCTACAGTGTTTTATCAGTCCACAAACAGGACCTTCCTGGTCCCCTGTGGCTCCTCCTCACACCTCTCATCCTGCCCCAAGCGGCCATCCCTGAGGTTACTATTGAGGGACCCTCTCACCCCTCCATCACACACACACCACACACACACACACACACACACACACACACACACACACACACACACACACGACCGTCTGTTGCACTAGAAATTAGAACATTGGCCCCACCAGTCCAGGTGTGAACAGTGTCCAGCTGGTCTAGCTCCTAAGCTGACCTCTCCCCATATTGGCCCCCTTTGGACTGCGCTCTCCTCCTGGAGACCCAGAGGATTCTAGCAGGGGAAGATATGGAAACTTCGGAGGGCAAGAGCCAGGTTAACTGGGACTGGAACTGGCAAGCCTGCAGCTCCACCTGCTTCAGAAGCAGAAAATCCAAGCACCCACATTCTGCATTTCCCAAAGGCCCATTTCTGATCAGAATACCCTCCCTTCCTTAGCACGCACTACCCACTCCCCCCCAGCACCTGTTCACACCTGGGCTCAGGTGAAGAGGTGCTGGGTGTCTAGTAGGTCACATAGAGAATAGCCCCCCTCTGGCTATAGTTTTAGGAACAAGTTTGGTGAGGGTGTCCGGGCAGCCAGGGGTTGTGCTAACTTTTGTTTCTACTGAAGCGGGTTTTGCAAAGTTGCCGCCCACTAAATATAGCTTGGGCTGGAGTGCACCAAGGAAATGCAAGCACCTGTAGTTGCCATGACAGGTGGTCACTGTGATCAGGACCCAGGAGACACTCTGTGTCTTTGTGACACAGAGTGGTGGGAGAAGAGATAGGAAACAGGTCAGTAAGTACACTTGGAAAAGTGGCTAGTTCAAGCTTTTCCCAGAACTCAGATTCTCCTGGGCACCTTCCAACCCTTCCAGCTCCCTTTCTCTGCACCCAGGGATGGAGAATTTGGACAGAGGTGATTCCAATTCAAGTGGATCTGAGAGCTGGAAAAGGCGAGGGAAGGGCTGAAGATTTACAAGGACCATAGAAAAACTTTTCGGGGTGCTTGAGACATTGGCCAAGTAAAGGCCTGGAGACTGACTACTGCTCCTGAACAATCCGATTCTCTGGGAAGGAACCTGGCCCAGATGGCCTTGGGAGAGGTTTGCCAGATAACGATTTCACTTCTCTCCTAGAGCAATCAGATTGCAACGTTAGCCACTTATCTTATCTAAGGATCAGTTTACTCCAAGTTCCCCAAGAATAATTTTATTAGGACCACAGGATTTTACCAACCACTGGGATAACATGCTGTTTGTGCAGCAATTATTCTGAGGTGGAAGTATTTATGGGACAGGTTTATAATCCTATTTATTAAAGTAACTAGTTTAAGCCTGGTTTAAACATTATACCCACATATATGCATATATACCAGCACCAGCCAATATCAGCTCCGTAGGAAACAAACTTGATTTAGAACAAACTCCGTTTAACATGCTTTGAAGTTGAAATTAGAAAGCAGATTTTAAAAAATACCGTGTGCACCACCACCACCACGACCACCACCTTCCAGCTGAACTGGCCCCACACCTCACCCGGGGACACCGGGATTCCAGCCCACGCGTGGATACTGCTAACACCACCGGACTCGGGTCCTGCGGTGTCTCCCACAGGTTCTACTCGGAATTCGGGCTCTCTGGATAAATGTGAGGGTTGGGACAGGCAAAGATCTAAGCAAACCAACGTTCCAGAACAGGTGTCGTCTTAGCAGTGGGGATGGGTGGGAGGGATCCACTCGGGGCTCACAGAATGGAGATAAGATCGCAGGCTGCGAAGCTACTCAAGGCCCGGTGTCTCAACGCCCGAGGGCCCCGGCTCAGCCGCCCTTCCCCGGACCTGCTTCTCTGGGGCTAAGAAATAATTCCCGAGTGTAGACACTCCCTCGCCCACACATAATGCATTTCTAAAATAAACAAGGCTCTGAAACCATTTCCTGAGGGGGCGCGTGCGGGTCCTTTGTTCCACGGAGCCAGCCCGGTCCCCTGCGCTGGAAAGGCTTGGATTCCCCCTCCCAGATGTGGACAGAGAGCCCTGTAGACGGTCGCGACCCGTCGCCGCCTCTCTCCCCTTCCCCCACCCTGCAGTTCTCTGGAATAAACTGGCCCATGGGCCGCCCAGCCGTCGGGTTTCCTCACGTACAGCGCTGAGCTCTAGAAGTCAACAGCCACTTCCCTCGGCCCCAACCCCGACCCGGCGCCAGCCGCGGCGGTCACTTACGTGGGCAGGGCCCGCTAGAGGTGCGCGCAAGAGACCAGGGGCCCGGGCGGCATCCGTGCTGCTGTGCAGGGCGCACCGCACCACACCGCACTCCACACCCCGAAACAGGCGCTAGGAAGGAGCAATTAAAACCACAAGTGCAACACGGAAATCAAGAGGAGTGGAGCGGCTCCGGGAGTAGTCTGGTGGCGGAGTCATTAGCTGGTTGTTGCTACAAAGCATCACCCTGTGGTTGGGTGATTAAGGAAAAAAAGTCTTTTTAAAACGTTGGCAAGCCAGTTACTGGTTTGAAGGATTTTTTGTTTTGTTTTGCTTTTGTTTTTCCTTTTGCTCCAACCACGCTGCCTGAAATATTGCTACCCCCGATATCATGCCCTTAAACCAAAGGAGAGGAATTCCGCGGGCAGCTGCTGAGGCTACAGAAGTTAAAAAAGAGAGAAGCCCCTTCCACTAATATCTGTAACGACAGCACCGATGTAATTTGTTTTGAATGTTCATTTTTATTGGTGTTCCCTCTGCCAAAATGTGCTTGATTACAGAGGTTTGTCCTGTGATCAGTGCGCACTCCAGACAGGGGAAGGTGCATCGCCGAAGGTTCAGCTCAGGCCAGATCAAATCCCGGGCTGTTTAACGCTGAAAGGCTGCATGTTGCTATTAGTGTTAAATATATGGCTAATTATGCGTATGAAAATTAAACATCAGTGTTATGCTAATGGGGCGCCTTCAGCTGCGGATCCGAGCACTTGAGACTACCATTTAATCAAATGAATCAGTAACTAATACATCTGCACGTGTGAACTTTCACAAGATCATTTCCCCGTTCCCATCACACCGCTAAATTATGAAAGAAATAATTATCAACACTTTCTAATTACCTAACAAAGTAATTTGGGATTCACCGTGGGGCTGGCGGGATGGGGAACCAACAGCCCCTCGCAGACAGCGTGGTGCGCGCCACGCCTCGTGGGGGTGGCTGTGTGGTGGCGGCGGCGGGGGGCTTTTGTGCGCTTTTCTGTACCTAGCGCCCCAGAAGATAGAAGGCGCCGTGGCAGCTTTTGCCAGCCCTGCCCCCAGGCCCAGTGGAGCCCGCTTTGGCCACTGGAGATGAGGAGGATCCTGGGCGACAATGAGAGACGAGTCTGTAACCAGATCTACAAGCCTACCACCGGCCCGGTTTTGCCGCGGGTTTCGGTGGTCCGCAGGACTCCCAGATCCCGGGTACTCTTGCCAGACCCCAGGAGGCCGGAAAATGACCCCCTGGTATCCGAGGCTCAAGCCGAACTGAGCCCGCCGGCCCCTCGGCTCCACTCTGCGCCGCGCCCTTGGGGCAAGTGAGTCCAGGGCGTTCGGCGCAGAGGGAGTGGAGGGGAGGGGGAGGCGGAGGAAGGTTGGGAGGGAAAGAGGGAGTGTGTGTTGGGGGGAGGGGCGGTGCGGCCGCCTTTCCTGGGAGGAGAAGCGCGGGTTCCTGGCTCTTCGCGCGCTCTGCTTTAATCAGACCGGTGCAGCCTCGAGCTGGAGTGGCCAGCTGGGCCTGGAGCAATGCGAGCGGGCCCCAGGGAGCGGCGGCGGCGGCGCGGCGGCCGAGTGAGTGAGTTCGCCTGGAGGGCCCCAAACCCGACCCCAGGGATGTGGCAGAGCGGACCCAGGCCAGGGAGGCGCCGCCAAGGAGAGCGCTGCGCTAGGCACACGACTCTCGGGAGGACAGCGCCCTGTTGGCCGCCTCTGGTGCCCACCCCCGACCCCCGCAGTGTGCGACTTCGCGCTCCGAGGCCGCGGCCGGGGCTCCAGAGCCGCCCTAGCTGAGCGCCGGACCTGGTGACGGCGGCTTGGAGAAGCGGTGCCCCTGTCCCGGTGTTGGGGGCGGGCGGAGGGTGGGGACAGTAGTGGGGGGAGGGCGGCTGCGCCGAGTCGCTGGTGGGTTTCTGGGAAGTAAGGCGCGCTGGGGAGGCGGGAGGCTGAAGAGCCACGGGCCGCTGAGGTCCCCGCGCGGGCGCTGCAGCCCATTGTGCGCTCCACACGGCGCGCTCTGTTGCAGAGGAGCCCCGGCCGGGAAGTGTGGACGCGTTTCTCCCGAGGCCGGGCCGCCTCGCCCGCTCTAGTCCAGCGGAGCCGGAGCGCCTCGGACCAATCCCCGGTGATTATGCAAGACAGCGGACCAATCAGCTCCGCCAGCTCATGAATATTTATGACCTTGGCTGAGTCAAAGCTTTGAAGCGAGTTTGGGGAGCTCGGCAGCATCATGCTTAGACTTTTCAAAGAGACAAACTCCATTTTCTTATGAATGGAAAGTGAAAACCCCTGTTCCGCTTAAATTGGGTTCCTTCCTGTCCTGAGAAACACAGAGACCCCCAAAAGGGAAGCAGAGGAGAGAGAGAGACCCACACCCAGACCCCGCGAGAAGAGATGACCATGACCACCATGCCAGAAAGTCTCAACAGCCCCGTGTCGGGCAAGGCGGTGTTTATGGAGTTTGGGCCACCCAACCAGCAAATGTCTCCTTCTCCCATGTCCCACGGGCACTACTCCATGCACTGTTTACACTCGGCGGGCCATTCGCAGCCCGACGGCGCCTACAGCTCGGCCTCGTCTTTCTCCCGACCGCTGGGCTACCCCTACGTCAACTCGGTCAGCAGCCACGCGTCCAGCCCCTACATCAGTTCGGTGCAGTCCTACCCCGGCAGCGCCAGCCTCGCCCAGAGCCGCCTGGAGGACCCAGGTACGTGCGCCTGCCAGGGAGAGGGAGAGGAAAGGGTACGAAGGGAGAGAGGGACAGAAGGAGGGAGGAAGGGAGGGGGGAGGAAGAGAGAGAGAGAGAGGAGGGAGAGGGGGAGAGAGAGGTGGGGGTGGGGAGGACGCCGGAGCAATGGAGGTTTCGGGTATCAATCTATGTATGGATCCTTGTCATAGCAAAGAAAAAAAAATTTTTTTAAATTCCACCCAACTCGCAACTATCCAGCAAAGGATAAATCCGAGAGCGTCCCCTGGCACTGTCTAGGCCTCTGGCCGGCTCTGTGCGCCGAGCACACAATGCCCCTTTGGAAAACAGAAACCCACATGTGCACGTATTAGTCTCAGTAATTATTTATTGCGTAGCGCTATAAACAATGTATGCAATTAAGGGTAATTAAACCTCAGCTACCGCGTGCAAAAATAGCAAACTTTCTCTGCAAAGGCAGGAACTGCACGCCTGGGAACTGCCCCAGTCCGCCTGCAGCGGCCCGGTCCGGCCCTCGGACTTTACGGGACACTTCCCTGGCTTTCGGAGTTTCTTGAGCGTTCTCTCTCGGCCCAGCCTCTGTCATCCCTCGGTTGCCACTCACCCTCGGCTCCCCGCACTGAAGGCTGTCCCTGCATTAACAGCAGCCCCCCGCTTCTGCTGTCCCTCCAGGGGCTGACTCCGAGAAGAGCACGGTGGTGGAAGGCGGTGAAGTGCGCTTCAATGGCAAGGGGAAAAAGATCCGCAAACCCAGGACGATTTATTCCAGTTTGCAGTTGCAGGCTTTGAACCGGAGATTCCAGCAAACTCAGTACCTAGCTCTGCCCGAGAGGGCGGAGCTCGCGGCCTCCTTGGGACTCACGCAGACGCAGGTACCTTGCCGCTGCCCCTCTGCCAAGCGGGCTTCCCGCGGTCGGCCTGCGCCCGGAGCTTCATTTCTCGCTCTCTGGGCCTCAGGGTCGGAGACTGTGTGTGTGTGTGTGTGTGTGTGTGTGTGTGTGTGTGTGTGTGTGTCCGTCCGTCCGTCCCACCCCTGGCTCTCCCTGCGTCTCTCCTTCCTCCCTAGTTCTCTCTGCCCTGGCTCGGTCGCTGCACTCTACTCCGCGCTGCCTGCCGCCCGGCCCTCACTCCCTGGACAATCTGATTAGGGCGCGGAAGGATTTCCCTAGACGTTTTGTTTGGGGACTCTGAGGTCACACGTGCCCGAACAACTGGAACAATAGACTCTGGGCTTAATCCCTTCTTTGCCTTTGAAGTGTGTGGCTAATCACTCAGGGCCTGGGCCGAGCCTCAGTCTCCCTCCTCCTCCTTCTCATCGGGTTGGGGTAAGGGGAAGTCTTTTCCTCCGCCTTCTCACCTCCCCAGTCCCAGACCCTGGAGGAGGATTGCTCTGAGACTCTCGGGGAGCCCATGGGCTTTCTGATCAGGACTGGCGCGGGTTTCCAACGTCTGGGCCGGGATTTGGAGCAGAGCTGGGGAGAGCAAACAGACACTAAGGAAAGGTTGATGTAAGTCCAAATGAAAAGTTTAACAAAACCTTTTGGCCTCCTCAGTCAGCCCCCAACTCAAGGGCAGAAAGGATGGAGCAAAGAGAAAGCAGGTGGCATTGCAAATAAATTTCCTCCACTCCTTTCCTCCACTCGGTTCTTTTATTGATGTTCACATTGGACTTGAAGACTCGATGTTGTGCAGGCGCTGCTTCTTCCCCCAGACGATTGCCAGGGTCGCGCTGAGTCCCTGACAAACGAAGGCCTGGATCCCCACTAACTCCTCACCACCACGCCCCCTTGGCTCTCTGCGAGCTGGCCCCTGCGGGCCACCGGCGGCTGGCAGCCCGGCCTCCGAGGCTTTGGTTCTTATAGGTGGTGGTGGGGCTCTGCTCCTCCAGCAGGGAGCTGCCCAGTCGCGCAGGGCGGCGAGGGGAATCCTTTCTCCCCTGTCCCACGGCCCCCTTACCTCCCCGAAGACCACGGTAGGCACAATGGACCTAGCCGAGTCACATTATTGTCCGCTCTTGCAGGTCAAGATCTGGTTCCAGAACAAGCGTTCCAAGTTCAAGAAACTGATGAAGCAGGGCGGGGCGGCTCTGGAGGGTAGCGCGCTGGCCAACGGCCGGGCGCTGTCTGCCGGCTCCCCACCAGTGCCGCCCGGCTGGAACCCCAACTCTTCATCTGGGAAGGGCTCGGGCGGCAGCGCCGGTTCCTACATCCCCAGCTACACGTCGTGGTACCCCTCGGCGCACCAAGAAGCTATGCAGCAACCCCAACTCATGTGAGGTTGCCCGCCCGCACCCTCCCGCCTCCTTCCCGTCTCCCCCACCCTGGCCCGGGCCCCACCCGCCTCCCGGTCCAACCACCCTGTCCGCAAGCCCTGGGCCTGGAGAGGGGCCCAGGGGCAAAGAAGAAGGAACAGCGAAGGCAGGACGCCCGCCATCTCCTTGGAGTCCCGCGCGGTCTGGACCGGCGACTTCCCGGAGCCCACGCCCTCGCCCTCGCCCCGGCCTAGGCCGCGCGGTGACAGCAGACAGCGGCCTCCGAACGCAGGCACAACCTCCCGAGACAGCCAGAGCTGCAAGACGAGCCAGCCGGACCCGACTCGCCGACCCTCAGCTGTGTGGGACTACCAGGAAAAAACAAAACAAAACAAAACAAAAAAAACACCCACAAAAAAAAACAATGTAGAAAAAGCAAAAGCTTTTTTTTTCTGTTCTGTCTGTCTCTTGTCTCCTTTCGCTCTGTATCTGTGCGCTGATGAAGTCGAGGTCCTCGTCTGTCCGCTGTCCTCACTCTGCGGCCTCTGAAAAAAGTCACCAGGTCGGAAGAGGCTCGGGCCGCCGGGCCGCCCAGCTCCGCATGCTGGGACGTTTTGTCCTTTCGGACCTTCTCCTGGGCCTGCCTAACCATCTGGGTAGCTTGTTCGGGAATTGGGGGAAATTGGAGGGAGGGGGCTTTATTTATTAAGAAATGGACTTCGCCTGAGGGTGAATGTTGGCCACTTCGCAGTTCTGTGGAGCGCAAGGAGCGCATGGTCCAAAAGTACCGATTACTTCAAACGCACTCGGAAAACCGAATAAGGAGGACCTGGTGATTTTTAACTTATACAGTAACTTTTGTACTTCGCTGGTATGGAGAGGTTGGAACCTAATGCTTTGCATTTTTACATGTTCTGCATTATTTTTAAAAGAAAAAAAAAAGAGAAATGAAGCCAACACAATATTCTCATGGGGGGCGGGGGAAGACTTGGTCGCTTTGCCCGGACAAGAAGGAAGATCCTAATTCCCTCCTCTGGAAGCTTGAGAGAGGACCGATGGGCAGTGAAGAAAAAACAGGCAAGCATAAACGAGTGCCCTAAAGCCAGTGAGCTTTAAAGTAAGACAAAAGCAGCACTAATCCCCAGAGGCTCGACCACAGAATAACGCCAGGCAGCACCCTGGCCGCCCAGTCTCCAGTGCAGGATCTAATCGCTGTACATATTATTATTGTTGTTAATTATTATTGTTATTATTATTGTTCCGTAAACATGTTGCACAAGCTTAGCTTTTTTCCGTTCTGTTGTGTGTGGCTGTAAAACCTGATGCTTTGTGAAATGAGAATCTTGACATTTTACTTGTGAAATTTGGAAAATGTGATCAATTGAAATCAACCGTGTTTTGTGTTCTCTATGTCAAAGTTTAGTTTTATATTGAGAATGTTAACTTATTGCTTTGTATCTTGGAAAAAAAGAACTTTGTAAATAAGTTATAAAGTTTCTTTGAGACAGTAAAATTATGGTTTCGAGAAAGAACTGCTGTCTGGTGTGCTGTGTGAGGGGGTGCTGTGGGCTGGGCCCGGGGCCTCCACCTCTGGGACAGATAACGCAGAGGTAGGGACTCTTGGCTCCGGACATACCAGAATAAAGGGGAAGGCCCTCCCTAGACGTTAGGACCATTCATCTTGCTCTGCTTCTGGCTCCCAAGGGGTCTGATCCCTACCTGGGTTGGAAGGGTGGGCAGCGACTGTCTGGCAAGGGTCCTTGGTGGGGGGGATCAGAAACAGGTGCTGTGTGACAGAGCGGGGTCTCAGGAACCAAAGGGACTGTGAAGGCTGGCTGAGAGGAGATGAAAGCAGAGCTCAAGGGCAACCGGTATGGGAGACTTGAGTGCCACCCCACACCCAGTTACCTCGCCGGAAGCCTAGAAGACTGAAAGCAGAGACGCTAGGCTTTGCCCCCTCGCCATCGCGGCGATCTGGCCTTCCGGCTTTTGCTCGCCTCCAGGGCGCTCGATCCCCACGCGGAAAAGACGCGGCCAGACACCGGAAAGGGGCCGGAAGGACTCCTCTGTTGGGCTTCACCTGGTCAATCAGTGAGCTCTGGGGGACAGTCCCAAGGCGCCACCTGGGCCCCTCCACAGTCACCCTCACCCGTCGGGCCCATCCACAACGAGAAGCCCCTTCCCTCCTAATGATCCCCAGCTTCTCTCCGCGCCTCAGATGGAAATGCCAAGGGAAGGGCTGGAGGGCTCCGCTGACTCCTTGGAACCCAGGAGCTGGCCGAGTCAAGACCCCCCACCCTAGCCCGACAGTCCTGAGGCCAGGACAGTAAGGGGGCACCTCCAGTGGAACCCTCCGATGAATTCTTCTCCAGGAGAAAGTGGACTTCGAGCAACTAGAACCAGCCTGGCTCCCTCCACCCGGTGGCCCGGAGTCTCACCCCAACCTCAACCCCAGACCCCACAGCCGAGCCAAGGAAGCTCAGGGAAGCTGCGGGGCCCCGTTGGGCTGCTTTGAGCGATTCCCGCTTCCCTCACACTCGCCTTGTGACACTGCTTCCTGCGGGCTGGCCCTCCGCCTTTGGGGGACCCTTTGCAGCGCGCGGTGGGGAGCAAAGCGGGGAAGGCAGTGATCTGTGTTGTGACAAGCACCCATTTTTCAATTGGTGCTGGTTAAAGAGCAGATGCTCCAGGCTCTTCTGACGCCCTTTGGGAAGGGGAGGGGAAGTGGTGGAGGGGCGGTGATGGAGGGAGCCGGGGAAATAGTGGGGGATGGAGCCGGGGACCTCGAGGCCCCATCAGGGCCTGGGATTGGGGCTTTTCCTCTCCCGCAGGTCTCCAGAACCCGGAACGCAAATGGGGGAGATCATTAGCGGGAGCGGACGGGCCTCAAAGCTGAGAGGGAACAGGATTTCCCAGGCTGGGTTCGGCTGCCGCCCGGGTAGGGACCTTCAGGGATTTGGTTTTCCCTGGAGATGTGACTTTGCTAGAGGGGAGGTTTTGGTGGGTTGCTCTTACTCATCCAACTCCGGTGCTGCAGCCAGGGCCCAGCGCCTGAAGCCACAGGCAAAATCTGCTTGGTCAAGCGGATTTTAATATTTTGAGATATTAGCTTATACTAATTTAATAATCTCTTGCTAACAGTTCAAATAGAGAAATTATTAGTTTTAGCTCAACGAAGGCGGTCTTTAGTTAGGCTCTATTATAATTATAAGCGGTTGCACTTTTAAAAAATGTTAATCTCAATATAGGCCTAATTAATGCTGCCTTGTTACTGACAAGTAGTTCATCAAATATCTGATTCAAAGATTTTCATAATGAGTATATTAATTAAACTATGAATAATCTAAAGGTGGTTATATTTAAACAATACCTCATTATAATGATTAAATACTGATTTCGAATATTATGTCTTAACAATTGTCACTTAGAAAACACAACCTTTCCTTATGTATGAGTCTGTAATGGCAAAATGCAATTTTGGGATTTTTTCCCCCTTGTTCAAAAAATGTGAACCTCATTTTAAAACACTTCTGAAATAGGTTACACACAGCTTAATGATTATCAAAATGACTCTTTTCTGCAAAAAAAGACCCCAAAGTGCGCGTACAGCTGCAAACCCAAGAGGGTCAGCATCATTTCACTGTATTCTCTTCTTGATTACAAGCCGGGCCCATCAAACACAACATAATTACAGTAATTTCAGGTTTATTTATTCTAATGCAGTTTCCCCATCTCTCTGGTAATTATGAGCAATTTTTTCGCCCAGGGAATCTTTTTGCATTAACAAAAGAGATAACGCACTGAAAGCCAAATTTGCTGTGCATTGAGAAAAGGGAAAAAAAAATCAAATAGGTGCGAGCTGCCATCTCTGCAATTCTCCGGTACCGGAGCCGGCAAATTGCTTGCAGGTGTATGGAGCAAGCTTGTCAATGGCCAGGCCTCCAAATTAGCAAATGCACAGCGTCGAAGTAGTGAAGACAGTCTTAGCAAAATTGCCAAACAACAGATACCTCTTTAATATCTTCTCTCACACACACTAGCTCTAAAAGGGGCAGGGGTGGGGGGTGTAGGGGCACAAGCAACAGTCCCCAGCCCCCTTCTCACTGGTCTTGGCTTTCATAAGCTTGGGACTGAGTGGTCCTGCAAGTGGTAGTCTCATTGTGCAAGAATCCAGCTTCTAAATCTAGGCAATATTTTAAAAATATGAGATTGGAAACATGTTTATAGTTCACAGCTTTCCTTTTATGTTTTCTTTTTCTTTCTTTCTTTCTGGGATCCAAACCTGGGCTGGGTCAGATGGCTCTTCAGCCTTCCCTATTAGCTAGCTTTAAGAGCTCCAAAAAGTTTAAAAATTCCTCTATCTATATGCACAGAAATACGAATTTATTCTTAGAATCATTTGATGGAGATATTAACTAAATCGCTCCTCTTGAAGAAATTGTCCATTTCTGTCACCAATGGAAAGGTAGGTCTGGGTGCTGGATATAGAACCTGAGATACTTGATCCCAAGAAAAACTGAGAGGAAAGAAGCAACCCAGGTCCCCGGCTATAATTTTTTTTTATCCTGTTATCCATCTCTTTCATTCTGTATCTTTTAAAAACCGATTTCAGAATTCTCTGGGTTTTGTCAAGCCACCGCCTGGGTTAAACATCCTGAAATCACAGGCTAAAGCGAACTTTTCTGTTCCTCATCCCGCACAAGCCAGAGGCACCTCCATCAAATGCAGTACGGAGGGTAAGGGTCTGTCCCTCCCATGACTCAAAGAAACCCTCCTTCGGTCCCCAGCTCCACAGCAGACCCCAACTCCAGTGTAGACAGGCAAACGGCTCTAAAGGGTGCCTTCCCCAGGCTCAAGAAACCTGTCACCCACACCCACTCCTTTGCTACCCCCGCCCTCATTCCCCAACCTTCAGGGATTAACACTTCCTGAAACATCAAGTGTTTTTATAAAAAGGAAAAAAAAATAATCCTGACATCGCTGACAAGAAGTTTTGATGGAAGAATTAGCTGGTGCATACATAATCACTCCCCCACCCTCCTACTCCCGGAGCGGGAGCCACCTCGGCGGGCGCAGCGCAGCCTTCCAACCCTCTGAAAAATGAAACCAGTTTCCACCCTTACCTTCTTCAGTGTCAATTTCAGATAATCTGGACACAATCTTTGCTAGATCAAATCAAAAGGGTCGAAGGCGGCATTTGGCTGGGAGAATGACCGGAAAGAAAAGGCAAAAAAGGGGGGGGGGAGGAGGAGAGAAAAAAAAGAAAAGAAAAATAGGAAATACAAAACCGACCAAACCAGATCAAAACAAAACCAGAAAACCAAAAAGAATCCCCCAGCCCCATCCTCCTATCCTGAGAGTAAAGAGTGGAAAGAGGTCTCCAGGACCAGGCGCCTCCGAGCGCCGCAGGCTTTTTGCAGCGCTGCGCTTGCAGAATAGGACTGAAATTTTCGGCTATATAGCCTCTGTCTTTATAGCTGATGAAAAAAATTGCAGATTATTAGCATAAATGTTTACTCTTCATTACGCTGATGACATTGTGCACTCGAGATCTTGGTAATCTTTGGGAAAATTATGAGTAATTTTTAAAAATTTTAAAGCAGCAGCAGTTACCATGCAATTCAGGCTAATTCTGCGTAGGCTCCGAACGGATATAATTATCGAGGAGTCAAGATGTTATGCTAAAAACTATGCATTGATATTCCCATTTATTATGTACATACAACTTTGACAATGTTGATGCTTGAAATAGCAGGAAATTGTCTTGCGCAAAAATTACAGTCCATATTAGGACATCTGAAATTGCGAAGAATTATATAGTAATTGCAGGCTTTCAGATGGGAGAGCCAGAATGCTCAAACTAGTGCAAATGTGGATAAAATTACAGATCAGAGCAAAAATTAGGGAAAAAGGGGGTCTGGGATTTTTCAGGTTGGCTATAGGATTCCGGAAGTGTCTAATGCCACATGATTGCTGCAGCTTTAGGGGAGACATTCATGCCTCAAATAGCGCCTTGGCCAGGGTGGCTTTAATTGAATTTCTTGGGCTTTTTCTTTTAATAGGGGCAAATGAGAAAATTGGCCACCTAAGGCAAATTTTCACTGTTCTCGTGAACATGTCGAGAAGAGAATCCCTTTCCCCGCGTGCTTGCCTTTCCCGGTTTGGATGCCACGCAAGCCCCGGGCCCCCACCCTAATTGCGGCAACGATCAAGAAAGTGACCGAGCCCGACCTCCCGCACCCTCATCCCGACACTCCTTCCTTTCATATTTCCATTTCTACCCTCCTTCCGTCGGTCCCTTTCCCGGATTCTCGCAAACCCCCTTCACAGAGCAGCCGGGTTGGGCTCAGGAGTTTGCAGGCCGGGGGACGGGAGGCGGGGAGTTGGGTGCGGGAGCAGCCGTCGGATTGAGGAGTTGGTGTGGATACGAGCCTGCTATTTGGAGGCTTTGGGATGAGGAGGGAAGAAGCTGAGGGTTGTCGGGGCCCGCCCCGACAGGTCCCCTAGGCCCTTCTTTGGTCTCTACTGTTCCGGAGATAGCGCCCCCCAGAAACACTCACTCCCCACTTGGGCGGCGCTTCTCTCGAGCGCTGAGACACCCTGCGACTTTAAGAAGCTGAGGCCAGGGCGGCGGAGGGATGGGGCGGGGCGGGGGCTGCCCCGGAGGAGGGGGCGACGCGGCGGCTGCGGGCGGGAGAATCCACCTGGTGTGCGGCCACCTCTCGGAGCATCCTAGACTCGGTCGAGTTCCAGGGCCAGAAGTCCCCATTGTTCCGTGAGCGACGATTTCATTTCTAGGGTGTCTGAGACTCCTGCACCACCAAAAGGAGGGCAGGAACGCGAGTGTGGGAAGCCCGCCATGTTTGCTCCGTACGGGCCCAAGTCGGCCCTCTGGGATGACCCCAGAGCTCTCCAAGTCCAGTCTCTCCCTCCCTCTCGCCTCTTCTCCGTCCCCTAAATTCTAATCTTCTGTCCTGCAGCCCCCGCTTGCCCCACGCAGCTTTCTCCACCTTCCCGGGCTTCACAACTGATCCTCGCCCTCCCCCGCCCCCCAACTCCTTGTGCTGGCCGGACCCCACCCGGGACGCAGCTGGTGGCCCCAGGGCTCCTGAGGATCCCGCAAACGGCCTCCGGACAGTCGCGCAAGCGCGGCCACACTGCCCGCAAATCGCGAAGACTCAGTAGTGTTTGCGGTCTGGCCCGACCCTGAGGACGAGTGAGCGAGCAGTCGGAGTCGGAGCCGGAGGCGGCCCCTGGAAGAAAGGTCTCTAGAGACTGTGCCTGTGTTCTCACGTGGAGGCTCCAAGACCTGCCTGCGCTCTTTCTTTTCGTGAAGTATCTCGTCTCCCCCGCCCCGCCCGGCCCCAGGCCCCAGGGCGGAATGTAACATCTTGTAATGTGGCAATCACTGCCAAACCCGTCCCTGCGAGGGGAGCTCCCGCCAGGGGGGCCTCAGAGCGCTGTGGGGCCTCCGCATCCGCCCCCGCTGGGGTGGCTAAGGGGGGAGGGGGAGGGGCAGCAGGAAAGGCGCTCGGGGCAGACCCCAGGTGGGGAAGGAGGTCCCGGCACAGGGAGGCTTCTCTGGGGCTGTTTTGGGTGTCATGACCCTGCCAGAACGCACCAGTCTCCGGAAAGCCTGGTCGGACAGGGCCAGGGGCGCACGTAACTGGAACCTCAGGATCGCGCCCCATCCCCTGGCTTCTGGGGACCCCAAAATCGAATGCAAGGGAGGTATTTTAGGAGGAAGCGAAGATCTGTGGCTTCGTTCTCAAAGTGGTCTCTGATCCTAAATAGGTTTAAGGCACTGGTGGTCGCTGTTCCTTGGCGGGAAAGGAGCCGGCTTTTGACTTTTGAGCTAGAGCTTGGGACGGGGACGCGGGGGTGGGCTGTGTAGGAGTTGGGGAGTTGCTCCTGGGTTTTACTGTCAGTGAGCACGACTTTTTTTTTGAAAGGCAAGGGGGATTCCTGGTCCCCAAGATCGTTCCCCTTCCAGGGGGCTTCTAACACTGGAGGGGACCATTCCACCACATCTGCACTCCTCCCTTTACCCCTCTTTCCCTCCTCCCTCCCCTCCTACCGCTGAACTGTTTGTAAACAAAGCTCCAGTTTTGCAGCGCACTCTTCGCCCCCATCAAACCTGATACTTCCCCCAAACTCGCCCCACCAGTCTCGGAAATTCTTACACAGGACGGATATTCACAATTTTCACAAGTAATCCTGAAAGAAAGCCGAGGGGAAACCTCCTAAACGGTCCCACATTGCAGCCGCTCTGATTAGGCCCGGGATCCGTTCCCTTTCTTCTCGGCTCTCCCCAGCCCGGGAGCCGCGGGGCGGGCGGCGGGAATTCGGGGCAGCGTGAGGGGGGTGTCTATGCCCCGCGGAGCACCCGGGGCTGGGTGGCCTGCAGCCCTGCGCGCGCTGCGGAGGAGCGGGGGGGGGGGGGGCGGGGGCGGGGCGGGAACGGGAGGAGAAGTGGAAGAGGGCGCGCCCAGGCTGCCAGCCTCGGGAATTGGAACTCAATACCAGCGCTCTGCCAGAGTTCCGAGCAACCCTGCCAGGGGGTGGAGCAGAGAGGGCCGGGCACCCCTCACTCTTCGGCTTCCCTCCCCCCGCTTCCCAGCGCTTGTCATATCCTGTCTCTGGCCTGATATTTCACGCGAGCAAATGGAAGGGGATTACAATGAAGATTTATGTGTGTTCCGAGAGCGACTAGTTTCCCAGTGTAGGGAGCCGTGATCGCCGCTTCCCATTTCCATTTTTCATTCGCGCTTTGGGGAGCGCAGTCCCGCGCGGGGTGGGGGGGAGCGTGTCTGCTAGGCGGCGGGCTGATCACAGGGCTCCGCGTCTCTCGGCGGGCCGTGAGACTGTGAGAAAGACTTGCCAGCTCGTTGCCCCCGACGGGGCTGGAGCCGGCCCCTGCCTCCCCCAGCCGGGCTTTGTTTGTCCCCTCGCTCACCCCTCCCCCTCCCCGCCCCCTCACTTCTGGGACCTGGGCGCATCCTCGCTTTCGTGTCTCTTTGCCCTTCTCGGGGTCTGCGGAAACGCCCCCTTCCTCTGGCCCCTGCACCCTCCTGCTCTCTGCTTCTCGGGCTTCCCGGGGAAAGACGCGCCGTGGCCTGGCGCGACCCCGCCGCCGCCGGGTGCAGGTTCGGTGACTCCAGCGAGTCTGTGGGGCCTCGGCCCACCCCGGAGCTGGGGCCGCCCGCCCTCCCGGCTCCCAGGCTCGCTCATGCCAAGGCCTGTTGCGTGATTCCAACTTGGGCTGACATTCCCTGCCCCGGGCGCTCCGGCGTAGGCCTCTTAATCATCTTGTCTGCTGCAGATCCTCGACACCAGCCAATTTACTGCCCCGTCTCTCCTCGCTGGTTTCAGGAGGGGGAGGGGAGTGCGCGCAAAGGAGGGGAGGGCACATTCAACCGCAGGAGGAAGGCTGGCACCAGCTACTGGCACTCAAAGAAAACCACGGAATTTGGAGCTGGGGGATGGGGGTCTGCTAGGCAGCGGCTGCTTAGAGAAGCTAGAATCACGGGGTCAATGAGCTTCAGCTCAGGCCTTCCTAGCCTGGGAAAACAATGCAGGAATGTGAATGGACACTGGATTTGTAACCTCCCTGTCTTTCCCAGAGCCCCACTCCCTGACCACACTCTGTTGTAAGCTAGACTCCATGCAGGGCCCAAAACTATCTGGCCAGAAAAGACAGGATTTGTGTCAGGATGATGCCACTGAACCTGGAAAGTCACCCCCATCTCTTGTCTGCTTTTTGGCAGAGGTGATCTGAAGACATGCAAGGATGGCCTGAATAGCCATCCTAGAGGAGAGGAGGCCTGGATCTGGCTAAGCACGGCTCTCTGGCCTGCCCCTAAATTCCTGTCCAGTAGAGGCTGGTCCCTTCAGGGGGATGGCTGAGGTTCAGGTTCTCATGTAAGAAGGGCTTCGAGCTCTCTCAGCTCTAGAGTGCTACTCTCCCACAGGAGGGAAGCTGGAAAGGCCTCGGGGTAAGTCTGGGCCTCATAATCACAGGCACGAGTAAAGCCTCCTTGTTTGGGGGGCATTGGGACAAAACAATGTGCTACTAATAGCAAAAATGAGTGCTTACCATGTGCCAGGCACTGTGTTACATCATTGTCTCATTATATGCTCACAAAAACTCTGAGATAGCTGTTATTCTTTCTCCATTTTATAGATCTGCAAACTGCAGCACAGAGAGGTTAAGGTGGGTAGCCCAAAGTCACAGAATCAGTGATGAAAACTAAGATGCTTCTGTCGTAGGCCTCAGTGCTTTGAAGGAAAGGGACTTTTAGTTCAGGCCTGCATTACCCACCTACCCCTGGCCTTTGCAGAGAATGACAGAAAGTAGGGTCACTTCCCACACTGGAAGCTGGTTGGGTGGGACCCCAGGTAGAAGGCAGAGCTGAATGGTGTGTGGGCCTTTCCCCTCAGAGAATGTGAGGTGGAAGGGTGCCACTCCCACAGCAAAGTGCATCAGTCTCTGTGTGAGTGTGCCTGTATGCATGAGTGTGCCTATGGGGGTTTGTGTATCAGTGTATGTGAAGATGTGCGGGCATGAATGCGTGTGTGACTCAGTAGGAGCGTGTGACTGTGAGTGTGTGTACGAGTGAGAGTATGTGATAGTACAGATGTGACTGTAAGAGTCACAGTGTGTGATTGTATGTGTTAGCGCAGCCCTGTGTGCCGGGGTCGCCCTACATTCCAGAGCAGCCAACCGAGTTTCCCGAGGGCCAGGGTGACTCACCGAGTTCTCAGCTCAGCCGGCCCCAGAAGGACCACAGGGCAGAGGGGAGGGTCCAATGTAGGGGTCTGACCCCGGCTTCGGCAGCGCTCAGGCTGCGCCTGCAGGTCCCCCGCGGCGGCTCGGAAGCGCTGCCTGGCCGGCACCACCGGTGCGGGGGCGGCAGAGACCGCCCAGGCTTGGGCCAGTGGCGCCGGCGCTGGAGGGGCCCGGCGGGCGGAGGCTGCATCCGCCTCGGCGCTGAGTGACTCACCGCGCCTCGAGCTGGCAAAGCCCGCGCCAAGACTCGAGTGCCCGCAGAGCGTGAACGTTTCCGGGAGGCCCGCGCCGAGCGCGCCTGTTCCCGCCTCGCCGCACCTCACCGCTCTCGCAGCTTCTGAAAGATGTGTCACTCTTGGCCGGCCAGGTTCCCCGCCCGCGCTGAGGCTCGAGGTTCCAGGTCATGACACCAAGGAACAAGCGCACACATCCAATGAAAACAATAATTTATTTAAATAATCTCTTCATATTGTAAAATCAACATTAAGAGCATGTTGTTTTCATAATAAATAACCCCAAAATACCTTTCACTTCGAGAACAAAGACTTTAGGATAAGATAAAACAAAACCAAATCAGTAGCTTAGTTTGAGAAAAATTTCAAAGGGAAAAATAAAATGGAGGGGTTGCTGAGGTCACTGCTAAACCGCAGTTTTCACAAGTGGGGGTTTACAAAAAAGTCTGAAAAGACGAGTATTTTTATACAAATAAATCAGTGGGAAAATCTGCACAGACACCTTTATTTACAAACTATGTCGAAGTCCAGCCTAATAATCCTGAATAGGTTTTAAAAAAGATAATTTAAACACATTTTTTTTGCAGTGTCCGCATATTAAAAAATCATTTTTTCCCCAACATCAAAATGAGGTCATCCGCAAAGGCACCTAAACTTTTAAAAAAATAAAAATAAAAAAACTCCACTGGTGATGGAAGAGGAGAGAGCTAAGGGAGCGTTCCTGGGGGAGATCTAAGGCGGGGCAGAGTGGGGCTCCAAGGGCTGGAGACAGCAGGGCAGAAAAAAAGCGGCGGGCCGCCCGGGTCACGGGGGCGTGTGGGGGAGGGCGCGCAGGCCGGGGAGGTCAGTCAGCCCAGCCGACTCAAGCTGGGCCTGGGGGCGGGCGCGGAGAAAGGAGCCTCAGAGCACCCTGGAAGCCTCGCGGGCGGGGGAGGCGTCCCTTCCCCCGGACTCAGCTCGTGCCCCGCGGCGAGGAAGGCGCCCGACCGCCTTGCGGGGCGCGGAGAGGAGGGGGAGGCATGTCCGAGGCAGGGCTCAGGTCGGAGAGGCGGCCAACGCGGGCGGCCTTGGCGGGGGGCCTCGAAGAACCTTCCAGTTCCCGGCCGTTAGGTGGCCGCGCTAGGGAGCAGGGCCCGTGGCAGGCCATCCCGGACCGCTCCTCCCTGAAGGTGGGAGGCGTCCGCGGGCCAGCTGGAGGGACCCTCTGGCTCTTGGGGCGAGCCCTGAGGATCACCGGTCTCTGCTCTCTCAGTCTCTGGCGCAGTCTCCCTCGGGTTAGAAAATCGTCCCCGCGCTCACCGGGGCGCCCCCGCCGCCGCCGTGGTGGTGGTGGTGGTGGTGGTGGTGGTGATGGTGGTGCGGCTGCGGGGTCTGCGTTGGGTGCAGCAGCGGCGCGGCGGCCTGCAGGTGTGAGGCAGGGCCCGAGGCCTGGTGGTACCACGGGTAGTTGCCCAGGAAAGCCGAGGCCGCGCTGCTCGGGCTGGAGCCGGAGCTGCCCGCGCCGCTGCCGCCGCTGCCCGGGCCGCCGCCGCTCCCCATCCGCTGCGGCGCGCTGAAGTCCCAGGAGGCCGGCGCCGACACCGGCGGCGAAGCACAAGGTGGCGAGGTGCTGGCCCCAGGGTGCTGTTCCGAAGGGATCTCACCGCTTTTCCACATCTTCTTGAACTTGGACCGGCGGTTCTGGAACCAGATTTTGACCTTTGTGGAAAAGGGACCCGAGCGTTAGTGCAAGAACCTGGATCTGGGGCAGGGGAGGGGAGGAGGCAAGCACGCTGGGCAGGTAAGCGGATCACGTGCCAAGGCCTCGGAGGCTGGGATGGCTCCCAGTCTATTGGGAGGTAATCTCAGAAAGTCGGAGACAGCTGGTTGTGGGTGCACCGTGGTGATGGTGACAGGGGGAGAGGGTCAGGAGGGCCCATTATTTTACCCGCTTAATCAGTTTCTCGCGGAAAGACTGTGAAAGCGGATTTCTGCCCACCCCGGTCCTTTCGTTTTCTCACACGCCGCGCCCCCCCAGCCCCCGCGGGGATTGCAGCTTCACGCGTAGAAGTTCAGGCCGCCCAAGGCGCGGGCCTCGTAATCCTTAAAATTACTTTAAAAACACTTTTTAAAAACGTTGTCCTGACCCCGCCTGCTTCCCAGCCATCCCAGGCCAGCGCGCTCCTCGTTCCCCTCCAGACCGGGAGCCCTCACCTGAGTCTGGGTGAGGCCCAGAGATGCCGCCAGCTCCGCTCGCTCGGGGAGGGCCAGGTATTGAGTCTTTTGGAAACGCCTCTGAAGAGCCGCCAGCTGGAAACTGGAGTAGATGGTGCGGGGTTTCCGGACTTTCTTTGGCTTCCCATTCACTATCCGGATTTCAGGCTCGAGGTCCTCTTTCTCTGCAACGCAACGCAGTCGTGAGAACAGCATAACCAGGGGGCCCCAAACAGTTCCCGCTGGGCGTAAGGGCCTGGCGTGGGACTTGGCCTGAGCCGGGAAGCGGGTTCTTGGAGACGTAGCCGGGCGCTCAGACTCAACTTCGCTAAGTGCGGACTCGAGCCGCCATGGAACCCGGGAGCTGGATTCTCCGGGAAGGGGAAGAAGGAGCCAACCGGAGAGAAAGAAGGAGCAGGTGGTAAGGAAATGGGGTTACCATGAAGCATGCACCGCGCGGCCACTTGGTCCCTCAAGGCCACCCGGTCCCACCAGCCGAGCACCGAAGGACGTACCCAGTGACCCCCCCCCCCCCCCGCAGATTGGTGGTTGAGAACGGTAAAAGGCGCAGGGCGGGCAAGGAGCAGGCAGTGTAAACGGCCAGGGTTCCGGATGGATCCCCGCCCCAAACAATTTTATCCCACCCATCCCAGTAACTAGACTGACTTGTCACCCATGACGCCAGCGTTCGTTGTGCGTACCAGGTTCGTTGTTGGCCGGGGAAGAACTGGTCCCGTAGGGTGCGTAGGAGGTGTAGGCGGCGGTGTAGCCCAGGTCGTAGCCGCTCTTGGCCGAATAAGGGACGTTGTTGAGGCCGCTGGCGTGGTACTGGTAGGAACCCATGTGCGCGTAGGGCGAGCCCCCACTGCCGCCGCCGCCCGCCGGGTGCTGCTGGTTGGTGTAGTAGCTGCTGTCCGTAGCTGTGGATACCGGGAGTGTGGGCGACTCCTGGGGCTTGTGGAGGCTGCTGCCGTTGCTGCCGCCGGGGCCAGCGCCGCCACCGCTGGGGGGCTGCTGGTGCTGGTGGTACGTGCTGGAGGCCGTGATCTGGGTTGAGTGCATATCAGCCACCAGACTGTCAAAGACTCCAGTCATCCTGGCCCGGGACGGGAAAGAGCAGCGGTGGTGGGCGCGAGGGGGGAAGCGAGGCGCCTCCTCCGTCTCTCCCTGTCCCCTCCAGCAGTCAATGTAATTACGGGGGGTGAGGGAGGGTGGGGAGGAAAACAAGAAATGTGGCAACCGTCTGGGCAACTCCTCCTCCGGGGGAGGCGATCACCGTGCCCTGCTCGGGACAGCTGCCGCCGGCCGCATCCTCTCTCCGCCTCTCTACCCGCTCGGCTTCTTGCCCAGCGCCGGCTCGGGCGGGGGGCGGGCCGTGGAGGGGACAGGGGTGGCGGGGCCAGGCCAGGGCTCCGGGAGGCGGGAGCAGGTAAGCAGCCCAGAGCGGCCTTACGATTGTCTGCGGGGCGGGTTCGGGCAGGGTGGGCATTTAACACTCGTCACGTGAGCGCAGGCGACGTCACCTAGCAACAGCCAATCCCAAGGGCCGGGCCGCGGGGCTACGGGCGCTTGGGGACGCCCGGCCGGGGGGCTGGTGACACAGGGCGGGCGCTGCGGCTGCTGTGGTTGCGGGTGCAGACAGGCCGCTGCTGAATGTGAGCAACGAGGCGAGGGATTGGGGAAGGGGCGCGGTGGGAAGTCAGGGTGGCCAGCAGCAGTAGGACCGAAGGCGTGAGGACGGAGATTGGCTCAGAGGAAGAAGACATGGGGTCTCCCATCCCATTCTGTGTTCAAGTGCCAACCAGTTCCAATGATTCGTATCTTCCTGTCCGAGGTCAGCGTTCAAACATTAATCTAAGCGGTGCCCAGAGTCGGGCCGGGTCTAGCTCCGCTTTGCCTCGAAGTGTCTGGCAGTTACTCTTGTCAGTCATTCGGCACTTGACAAAGTCAATTGATTTAAATTATCCATAAACCACGTATAATAATACCTACTTCCTCATACTTGCTAACCAACCCACAGGAATATTAGGCAATTAATTAGATAATGTTTAAACGATTTTTTCTTGTTGCTTGCGTGAAAAGCTATATAAATTCAAAAGTATTCTTATTAATGATATATTTGAAACCATATTTTCCTTGTACTTTCCTGATAGGACAAGACTTGGAGCAATTATGTATATTTGATGGTTAAGTGACAGGCCAAAAGCGATCCCGGGAATTTCCTCTCTAGGTTGGAATGCTAGATCAGATTGACCAGATGGCCTTCAAAGTTCGTTCTAATTCTAAATTCCATATTTTTACGACAAAGAAGTGGCCTAATACTTAGGTGAGAGAGTCTTCTCGATGCTACAAGTCTTGGTAAGCTTACAGAAACAGAAAAAGTTTTATCTCAAGCACTTAACCCTATTTTACAGTTCTTTCAGTTTAGGACCCTGTTTCGTCCTGTCATTGCAATTCCTTCTTCTTTTAAATCTGAAGTGGTGATTTCCCCTATATCAGTATTTCCTAGTGGTTGGGGACGGTGGCCCGGAGTTGAGGGACACTCGCCTTATTGGACTCCCCAAATCCGCAGTTCCCGCGGCAGTGCTTGCCTTGTGGCGCCACCTGCTGGAGGTGTGCGTGGTTGCAGCGGGCCCAGTAGACGGTCTAATAACGCGGAGGCGCCAGTCTCTGAAACCCCCCAAAAGAACAAAATAGTAATTAAAAGCCACAAAATTGTGCTAGTGCGAGCCATCTGAAGCACCCCTTCCTAAAGACATAACATGTCGCTGAAAGAACTTGTTTCAACAACTGCCTAATGGAAAACAAGTTGGTACTTTGAAAAATATGATCTTGGTCTTCTTCCTCAGAAAAAGCAAGTGTGTAATTAAAACTCCAGCATCCACACCTCACTCTCTGCGGAATAATGAGGAAGGTAATCCACCCTCAAATCTGCCTGGATTTAGTTCCCAGCCTTCCTTTTGGTTAAGGAAGGCCCCTTGATGGAGGCTGGTGAACTAGTTAGAAACGCTTTGGGAGGTGGGGCTCTCACCACCCAAGGGACTGCCTTGGCTTACCGCTGTGCTCAGCCTGCTGCTTTTAGGCCCCAGTTACAAAACTAATCTCTAGATATTTTATCAATATTGCCTTTTGGTATCTTGACTCCAAATTCCAAGAGTTTCTGTTACCACAGTGGTAGCTGCTTTGGCCTGATATAGAAATTCCCCCGCCCCCCAAATGAAATATAAAAGAAATTAATTGCCCTAGTTTTGCCTTCTCTTTGCTCCTTTGTTCCCACTCCAAGCATGTCCTCTAGGTTTTTTCACGGTGGCAAGTTTATTGTATTTTGTTATCTATGAGAACCTCCATTAACAACCTAAAGTCTAGGTCAGCTGAGGTCTGGAAAATGGAATCTTCCTGGAAGGAAATATGATTCCAGTTTCCCTTTAACTGGAAAATAAGGGACTGTATGTGTATATGGGAAAAAAGACCAGAGGCAATGAACAAGGAGATAGAGCAAGAGCGAGGGAACCAGAGAGGCATTTGGAGAATAAAGTAAAGACTTGAAATATGAAATCTGATAATCCAGACACAGAACTGGTTTGCCCCAACGATCTGGTCACCACATCACAATATCCTGATGATTTCCTCATTTTGGTCTAAAGTCAGGGAGACAGTACCCTAGGGAATGGACACATTCGTCCACAGTTCAGAGCAGAGGGATGCCCCTCTCCACAGTGATCTGAGAAGGGTAGAGGGACACCTCTGTGTGGCCACCCTCCCTCCGCCTCAGAGCAGTCTCCTTCCCCCTTTCTGATTTTGGTTTTCTCGGTGGCAGGGGCATTCTTTTACTCTCTGGGCAACTAGAGAAGAATGGGGGAAGTAGGGGAGCTCAGTGTTTTTGCTCTGGCCTCCTACATCCCAGTCCCTTTGCTTAAGATATTCCTGCTTTGAATCCTGTGCCCATCAGTTGCTGCTGCGGCACTTTATCAGGTCACGGGGTCCCGCCGTGTCCTCCCAGGAGAGCCTCGAGGTAACCTTTGCCAGACATGGGCGGAATCAATCACCGCTCCCATTGTACAGAGGAACACTAAAGGTAGAGGGTAGAAAGGACATTCTTTGAGTCGGGTACCCCTCCTTTCTCTGTTGCTGTAGTGCAAATCACTGGGTATTTACTCTGAGCTTTGGTGAACAGCTGGAGATCAGATCTTCCACTCCTTGTTTTAAGCCCCTGACCTACTGTTGCCCTGGGCTTCGCCTGGCCCAATGCACTGCCTTTGCTCTACCACTGGGCGTCCTCCATTACACTGAGGGGTCCAGTGGGGGAGAGGATGCCCCCCGGTCAGGAGGGAGCGCGGGGTGCCCTCCCTGCGCAGAGGGATAGGCTTATTCGCACTCTTCTGCTCTCCTGGGGGGGGGGGGTGTCACATGCACTGTTACTGGACTGTCCCTTGTCCCCACTTTGCACTTTCCCATAGAGGGTCCTGGGGACGCGGGTTTCTTGGCCATTGGTCCTAGAGGCATTCTTTCGTGTTTTTGTCCCCCTAGAAGTTCTAGGAGTCTGAGCTTTTGAATTTCTTTTGGGTTCGTTCTAGAACTCAAAGACGTTGGGATAAGTTGGGAGTTTATGGGAGCCTCCTATCTCCACCTTTCCAGGACCATACTGGCCTGCTCTTGTCCCTTCTTCATTGGCCATTGCATCTTCTTGGGGACGTTTGCCCAATCCTTTCGCATTGCTAGTGTCCTCAACTTGCCCCCGCATCCCTAACAGAGACTCCAGGGATTCCGGGTGCGGTCAGTTCCTCACAGCCCCTTTGGCCCTTAAGCAGATGGGATCTCTGACTCCGGGGTCTGCCTACTTGGACCCCACTTTTTTCCTTGGCGTAAACTCCGCGAGAGCGCATAACGGAAACACACCCATTGCTGAAGTGGGGACCTTGAGAAATCCTTTAGGGACACCTAGCAAAGACGTCATTTGAACTCAGGTCTGGGCCCTAGAGGCAAGGCCGCTTCGCGCTGGGTCTTTGGCCTGGGGCTCACGGGGGAAGGCCGTACTACCCCACCTTTCCTGCGCCAGGTGCTTTGAGCAGAGCGCAATGGGGCGGGTGGGAAGGGGGCACTGACAGTCCCGAACACACCCCTCCGGCCAGGAGCAGACCGGAAGGAGAGTGTTCTCCCAGAGACTAGCAGGAGCGCGGGCATTGAGTGGGAGGGATCACTGGGCGACCCAGGAAGATGCCGGAACAGATTCGAGGGTCAACCCCGAGGACCGGAGGCGGGAGCCCCTGGCCCTGCTCGCCAACCCGAGACCCTGCTGTTTCCGCCTAGATTACCTTTCTATCTGCTGGTGTGAGTAAAGCAAAAGGCTTTGAACGCGAACGAGCCTTCTGCCTTCTAGGTCTTACTCCCTCCCCGCTCCGCCCCCCCCCCCCCGCCCCGGCCCATTTCACTTTATAGACTACTCAGTGGTTAAAGAGAACCAAAGCTAGGGTTCCTGGCCCTCGAGGGTACCTAGCGTGGGTCGAGGCTCTGAGGCGCTAGGCGGGTGGCCTCCCCATTGAGTCCGAGCTCACAGGCCTGGTTACTAAGAGCTCAGGCGGGCAAGCAGCAGTGGGCGAGGGAAAGACCTCTGGGACGGGCACTTTGCACCTGGAGCAGCACTCACATTGCGTGAGGAACTGGAGGTGTGCAAATGGCGCACAACAAGGTTCGTCCACGAAAGAAAACAATCCCCGACCTTTCCCGCCCCTACTCGCAGCCTCAGCTCCACACTGACCCCCCGCCCCCTGCACCGCCCGACGCCTCAGGGAACCTTTGGGCGCCAGCTGGCCGAGGTGCTGGGCGCTCCCGGGCTGCGTGGAGGAGCCAGGAGGGGAGCGCTGCTTTCGTGCTGGAACCTTCTGTCCTCCGCGCGTGGCTCCAGGCTGTCAGGTTGAAACCGCAGCTCCTCGCAGAAGAGCTGCGGAGGGTGAAACCTCACCACCCAAGGCTCACAGCACTGGGTTGTCAGTTACGGCCCGCTTCTGGACTTTCAGAACCAATTTTTGCCTTTTGCCTTCCAGGTCTTAGATCCTAGTCAGGTCCCTTTTATTGTCTATTCAGTGGTTAAAGCGTGCGCGCGCACACTCATATCCACACACACTCCACCAAACGGGGAGAACTTGTAAGGAACCCTTTGAAACTCTGAGTATCCTTTTGGGTACACAGATTCCTTTCTCTCCACTCCCTTTCCCCTCCCCCCTTTCCCACGCTGCTTCTTCACCCACTAAAGAGTTGTGCCAATTCATAGGTTTTTTTTTTTTTAAGATTTTATTTATTTATTTGACAGAGAGAGACACAGCGAGAGAGGGAACACAAGCAGGGGGAGTGGGAGAGGGAGAAGCAGGCCTCCCGCAGAGCAGGGAGCCCGATGCGGGGCTCAATCCCAGGATCCTGGGCCTAAGGCAGACACCTAAGGACTGAGCCAGCCAGGCGCCCTTCCAATTCATAGGGTTGAAAAGAGGATGTGTTCACGCGAGCTGTAGGAGCCAGATTCCGCTGAGTTGAACCACTGGTTTCTGTCTGGCCTTTGGAAAAGGACTTAATTTTTCTGTGCTTCATTGTTTGCATCTGTAGAATGCTGGTAATAATAACAGTATCTCCCTCATGGGATTACTGCCTGGGAACATACCGTTATGTGTTTTCTGGACTGCTGCCTCGTTTATCTGGAGAACTCTGCATTCTATGACCTGGGCTCCACAAGTGTTAAGAGGCCAAGGTAAGGGTATTTGCCCACTTTCTTCTCCAGTGGCCGAAAGCCTTCTTCAGGAGCCGAGAGCAGATGCGGCTTCCAGGCTCCAGTGGACTGGAGCAGGCAGGGGATCGGGGCGTGGCCCTCCAGGGGACCGGCAATGCGTGCTCCAGGTGCTTTGGGAAGAGGTCAGGCGCTGGTGAGGCTGCCTGCTGTAAAAGAATTTAGGAAAGGTTCTAAAGCAGCTTCTAACCCATGCGACATTGCCCTACCCTCTTGCAGTCTGCTGGGCAGAGTACCACTACGAGAAGTCTTAGATAGTTTCCATGTGTGGCATACCCAGTCTGCTTCTGCTCACTTCTTTGAACATGCAGAGGGGGTGGGGGTGGGGAGGAGCCCTGCGAATTACTCATAGGAAATTGTCCCTCTGGTTAGCTATTCCTGGCTCCTTGCATCTTTTTTTTTTTAATTAAAAAATTATTATTGTTAAAAAATTACAAAGTAATACAGAGTGGCTGTTAGACAATCAAACAGTATTGGAAATATAGTAGAGTGGTTAAAAGTAGAGACTCTAGGCTTAAATCCTAACTTGGCCATTTGCTAGCTGTATGACCTTGGGAAACTTTACTGCTCTGTGCCTCAATTTAATGTTTAATCAGAGTAAAACTTCATGGTTTGGACTAGTAATGGATACTTGTGGACCAAGTGCTGCCTCCAAAAATCTGATTTTTGGGAGAACACAGCTAGACCATCATTTCCCAGCTTCCTTTGCAGTTAGGTATAATGATGTGATTCAGTTCTAGGCAATGAATGGAACTTGAGCGAAAGTCATGTGTGCCACTCCTAGGATGGAACCTTTAACACAGCCTCGAGACTCCTACCTAGCTGCTCTTTTCCCCCACCCACTGGCTGGAACCAGTCCCGACTATGCAGATGACGTGGCCCTAGGGGAGTCACTTAGGGGAATCTCCAACATTGGCTTGGAAGGTTACCTGACCAAGAAATAAACTTCTGATATTTTAAGAATTTTGGGATCTATTTTTTACAAAATATTTTCTTTGGAGTCACCTAATAGAGTGCTTAACTTGAGGCTCCAGCAAATTCTATCATGGCTTTGCATCATCACACTGGAGATATATAAGCTTAACTACTATAATATGACCTTGGAGTCAGAGGGTGATGACTTTGTCAGCAAAGTGTAGAAAAAAATCCAGAACGTATTTTGCCTGTGAAAACCAGACTTTGTATTGGGAGGTGAGCATAGAACTCAAACAATTTGATTCCTAGGTGCATTCAGTCCATGGATAGAAATAGGTTAGCACAACTGGTGGTTATCATTAGGAACACAAGTCTTAAAATGATTGTTAGTGAGGTTCTGGCAGGTCTAAGCCAAAATCATATGTATTTCCTTTGAAGGGTGGCAGGTTGCAGAGGTTTGTCATCCTGCTATGTGGGGCCCTCCCTTCCATGTCAGTGTCACTCTTGCCTTGGGGCACATGCTTATTACACTTAGAGTTGTCATGAGATGGTAAGCCCGCTTCCTACTATAGTCTGTACCAGTACCTAAGCTAATGGGGATGGGCCAAGGTGAAGGCAATACAAAGGCTAGAAGTACTAATAATGAAATAATTTAAAATAGAAACAAAACAAAACAGTAGATTTCCCATTAACAGGGCCCAAATAGCTGTCCTAATACTTTGAAGAAAGTATACAAATACAAATGCAAGGACTTTGTATTTTGGATGATTTCAAGACATTATTTTTTGCTTATTTTCCAGTCTTCAGCCATGTTCTTCTGGCCCATGTACCACATAGATAAGTTCTAAATTGATGATGTGCTTTGGTTCCTTTTAGAATCGAGCACAATTTATCTCCACCTTCCAGAAAAGGTAGACCACTAAGGAGCCATGCCAACCAAGACTGTCGCCTTGTATAAGACTTCGATGACACCCAGTGGTCATTTATGGTCTTCATCTACATCATCCCAATTCAAAGTAGAGCCAACACATTGTACAAATTAGTGTAAGGAAAGTGCTGTTTGTTTATTAAATAAAACAAAACAGAACTTCATTATAACATGAATACCCAAACCCTGACACTCTCCACAGAGGGAGACATCTTGTGAAGTAAGTGGCAGCTAGACTTCACGGTCTCAACTGTTGTGTCTTAACAATGTTACCTTGAGCATTTCTCCCTATGTAATTATCCCCAGCTGAGCTCAGTGGAGTATTCCAGTACACTCTTTTCCATTACACTTTTGATACTCTGACCATCTGGCTTTCTTAGGATCATAACCCAAAGAACAGCTAGGGGAATTCTGAGATGTTTAAACAAGGTTTTACTAAAGTTTTGGGATAGCAAAAGGGAAAATAAACATCAAAAGTAACCCGGATCCAGAAAGCCAAATTCTATAAGCTCTCTATCAGTATGGACCATATGTATCCTGAATGGTGGATCCCCATCATCTATGAGTGACTGAATGAAAAGAGACTTGAAGGATCACTTAGAGTTAGCTGGGTAAAAAGTAGAGAGAAGAGCATCACAGGAAGAAGGAATAGCATGTGCAGAGTTCAGAGTCTGAAAGGGACATTTGAAGACCTGGAAGAAGGCCAGTTGAGTTGGCCCACAGTGAGTGAGAAGAGTCTGCAAGACAGGGTTGCAAGGTAGGCAGGTGCTAGATCATGTAGGACCTAGTAGGTTTTTGGCCTAAGAACAATGGTAAAATCTAAAGGTTTAAAACATTAAAAAAAAAAACTTCATATATTGAGATAATTATAAATTGACATGCAGTTGTAAGAAGTAACGGAAAGACATCTTTTGTACTCTTTGCTCAGTTTTTTTAAAAGACTTTATTTTTTTATTTGAGCACTCACAAGCGGGGAGGGAGGGTAGTGGGAAAGGGAGAAGCCAGCTCCCCACCTGAGCAGGGAGCCTGACATGGGCCTCGATCCTAGGACCCTGAGATCATGACCCAAAGGCAGACACTTAACCAACTGAGCCACTGAGGCACCCCTATACTCAGTTTTTCCCAATGGCAGTGTTTTAAAAAGTCATAGTATAAATCACAGCCAGGAGATTGACATTGATACAGTCAAGATACTATTTCTATCACCACAGAGCCTTTGTGTTGAGCTTTAAAAGCCACATCCACTTAGCTCCCACTCTACCTTCTCCTTGACCCGGCAACCACGAATCTGTTTTTTATTCCTGTAATTTTCGTCATTTCAATAATGTTATATAAATGGAATCACATGATATGAAACATTTTGGGATTGGCTTTTCTCACTCAGTGTAATTCTCTGGAGATTCTTCCAGATTGTTGTGTGTATCAGTAGTTTATCCTTTTTTCTTTTTTTTTTTAATGCTGAGTAGTATTCCATGCCATGTATGTGCCAGTTTGTTTAACCATTCACCTGCTGAAGGACATCTGGATTGTCACATTTTAGTTATTATGAGTGAAGTTGTTATGAACATCTTTCAACATGTATGTTTTTGTGTTAACACAAGTCTTTGTTTCTCTGGAATATATGCTCAGGAGTGCAATTGATGGGTCATATGGTAGTTTTTTTTTTTAAAGATTTAATTTATTTATTTGACAGACAGCACAGGCGGGAGGAGTGGCAGGCAGAGGGAGAGGGAGAAGCAGGCTCCCTGTGGAGCAGGGAGCCCGATGTGGGGCTCAATCCCAGACCCTGGGATCATGACCTGAGCCGAAGGCAGATGCTTAACTGACTGAGCCACCCAGGCGCCCGGTCATATTGTAGTTATATGTTTAATTTTAAAAGTAACTTTCTGGTATGAGCTGAATTATGCCCCCAACCCAAATTCATGTGTTGAAGCCCTAATCCCCAGTACCACAAAATGTTAATGTGCTAGGAAATTAGGCATTTAAAGTGGTAATTAAATTAAAATGAGGTCATCATGGTGGGCCCTAATCCAATTATCACTGTACCCTTATAAAAAGAAGAGATTAGGACACAGACGCACATACAGAGGGAAAAGATGGTCATTTGTAAGCCAGGAAAGAGGGCTTAGAAGAAACCAACTGTGTGATGGAGATGTTGGCTAACACTAGGGGGGGTAGTCATTTTGCAATATGTATCAAATCAACACATTGTACACCTTAAATTTACACAGTGATATATGTCAATTATATCTCAATAAAGCTGTGGGGGAAAAAAAGAAACATTTTACATTTTACCCTCACCTTGATCTTGGGCTCCTAGTCTCTGGAATTGTAAGAAAATAAATTTCTGTTGTTTAAGCCATTCAGTCAGTGATGCTTTGTGATGGCAGCCCTAGCAAACTAATACACTGTCGACTGCAGAGCTGTTGGCCGGAGTGGCTGTACCATTTCATATTCTCAATAGCAAGGTGTGAATCCAGTTTCTCGGCATCCTCACCAGCATTTCGTGTTGCCACTGTTTTTTATTTTAGCCCTCTGATAGGTGAATAGTGGTATCTCTTTGTGGTTTTAATTCACATTTTCCTAACAGCGAATGATGTTGGACATCTTTTCATGTGCTTATTTGCCACAGGTACATCTTTTTTGGTGAAATGTCTCTTTGTGTCTTTTGCCCATATTCTAACTGGATTGTTTCCATTATTGCTCTTGAATTTTGAGACTCTTTTTTGGATATGTTATTTGCAAATATTTTCTCCCACCATGGCATATCTTTTCATCTTCTTAACAGGGTCTTTCATGGAGTTTTTCTTCTCTTCTCTTTCTTTTGAAAAAAGAACACTTTGTTGCCTGGAGAATAGACGGTAGAAGGTCTAAGAATGGATGTGGGTAGATCCTATAGTTTAGGTACTATGGGATGGTGGCTTAATCTAGGGGGGGAGAGGGAAAATTTTGAGAAGTGAGTGGATTCCAGAAATATTTAGGCAGTAGAATTAATAGAATTTGGTGAGGGCAAAGAAGAAGGAGGTTTCAAGGCTGACTCCTAGATCCTGGCATAAGGAACTGGATGGATGGTGGTGTTCTTTAACAAGACAGAGGACCTTGGAGGTGGCACAAGTTGGGGAGAACACTATGAATTTAATTTTTTAAATAAAGATTTATTGGAATACAGTCACATTCTTTTTATCAAAATATATTTGACATATAACGTTGTGTAAATTTAAGGTGTATACCATGTTGATTTGATACATTATTTATTGTAATTTGAATATCATTTTAACAATAATTAGCACCTTTATCATGTCACATAATTATCAACTCTGAGTTTAGTTTTAAACTTTTTTTTTTAAATTTTTATTAACATATAATGTATTATTTGTTTCAGGGGTACACGTCTGTGATTCATCAGTCTTACACAATTTGCAGCACTCATTATAGTACATACCCTCCCCAGTGTCTATCACTCAGCCACCCCATCCCTCCCACCCCCTGCACTCCAGCAACCCTCAGTTTGTTTCCTGAGATTAAGAGTCTCTTATGGTTTTTTTCCCTCTCTGGTTTTGGCTTGTTTCATTTTTCCCCTCCCTTCCCCTATGAGCCTCTGTCCTGTTTCTCAAATTCCTCATATCAGTGAGACCATATGATACTTATCTTTCTCTGATTGACTTATTTCGCTTAGCATAATACCCTCTAGTTCCATCCACATTATTGCAAATGGCATGATTTCAATTTTTTGATGGCTGCATAATATTCCATTATATATATATATACCACATCTTCTTTATCCATTCATCTGTTGTTGGACATCTGGGCTCTTTCCATAGTTTGGCTATTGTGGACATTGCTGTTATAAACATTGGGGTGCATGTGCCCCTTCGGATCACTACATTTGTATCTTTGGGGTAAATACCCAGTAGTGCAATTGCTGGGTCGTACGGTAGCTCTATTTTCAACTTTTTGAGGAACCTTCATACTGTTTTCCAGAGTGGTTGCACCAGCTTGCATTCCCACCGACAGAGTAGGAGGGTTCCCCTTTCTCCGCATCCTCACCAACATCTGTCGTTTCCTGACTTGTTAATTTTAGCCATTCTGACTGGTGTGAGGTGGTATCTCATTGAGGTTTTGATTTGGATTTCCCTGATGCTGAGTGATGTGGAGTGCTTTTTCATGTGTCTGTTGGCCATTTGGATGTCTTCTTTGGAAAAATGTCTGTTCATGTCTTCTGCCCATTTCTTGATTGGATTATTTGTTCTTTGGGTGTTGAGTTTGATAAGTTCTTTATAGATTTTGGATACTAGTCCTTTATCTGATATGTCATTTGCAAATATCTTCTCCCATTCTGTCAATTGTCTTTTGGTTTTGTTGACTGTTTCCTTTGCTGTGCAAAAGCTTTTTATGTTGATGAAGTCCCAATAGTTCATTTTTGCCCTTGCTTCCCTTGCCTTTGGCGATGTGTCTAGGAAGAAGTTGTTGTGGCTGAGGTCAAAGAGGTTGCTGCCTGTGTTCTCCTCAAGGATTTTCATGGATTCCCATCTCACATTGAGGTCTTTCATCCATTTTGAGTCTATTTTTGTATGTGGTGTAAAGAAATGGTCCAGTTTCATTCTTCTGCATGTGGCTGTCCAGTGTTCCCAACACCATTTGTTGAAGAGACTGTCTTTTTTCCATTAGACATTCTTTCCTGCTTTGTCGAAGATTAGTTGACCATAGAGTTGAGGGTCCATTTCTGGGCTCTCTATTCTGTTCCATCGATCTCTGTGTCTGTTTTTGTGGCAGTACCATACTGTCTTGATGATTACAGCTTTGAAATAGAGCTTGAAGTCCGGAATGGTGATGCCACCAGCTTCGCTTTTCTTTTTCAACATTCCTCTGGCTATTCGGGGTCTTTTCTGGTTCCATACAAATTTTAGGATTATTTGTTCCATTTCTTTGAAAAAAGTGGATGGTATTTTGATGGAGATTGCATTGAATGTGTAGATTGCTCTAGGTATCATAGACATTTTCACAATATTTGTTCTTCCAATCCATGAGCATGGAATGTTTTCCATTTCTTTCTGTCTTCCTCAATTTCTTTCATGAGTATTCTATAATTTTCTGAGTACAGATTCTTTGCCTCTTAGGTTAGATTTATTTCTAGGTATCTTATGGTTTTGGGGGCAATTGTAAATGGGATTGACTCCTTAATTTCTATTTCTTCTGTCTTCTTGTTGGTGTATAGAAATGCAACTGATTTCTGTTCATTGATTTTAAATCCTCCCACTTTACTGAATTCCTGTATGAGTTCTAGCAGTTTTGGGGTAGAGTCTTTTGGGCTTTCCACATAAAGTATCATATCATCTTCAAGGAGTGAGAGTTTGACTTCTTTGCCGACTCGGATGCCTTTTATTTCTTTTTGTTGTCTGATTGCTGTGGCTAGGACTTCTAATACTATGTTGAATAGCAGTGGTGATAGTGGACATCCCTGCCGTGTTCCTGACCTTAGGGGAAAAGCTCTCAGTTTTTCCCCATTGAGTATGATATTTGTTGTGGGTTTTTCATAGATGGCTTTTAGGGGGATATTGAGGTATGTACCCTCTATCCCTACACTGTGAAGAGTTTTAATCAAGAAAGGATGCTGTACTTTGTCAAATGCTTTTTCTGCGTCTATTGAGAAGATCATATGGTTCTTGTTCTTTCTTTTATTAATGTATTGTATCACATTGATTGATTTGCAGATGTTGGACCAATGTTGCAGCCCAGGAATAAATCCCACTTGGTCATGGTGAATAATCCTTTTAATGGACTGTTGGATCCTATTGGCTAGTATTTTGGTGAGATTTTTTGTATCCATGTTCATAAGGGATATTGGTCTGTAATTTTCCTTTTTGATGGGGTCTTTGTCTGGTTTTGGGATCAAGGTAATGCTGGCCTTATAAAATGAGTTTGGAAGTTTTCCTTCCATTTCAATTTTTTTGGAACAGTTTCAGAAGAATAGGTATTTATTCTTCTTTAAATGTTTGGTAGAATTCCCCTGGGAAGCTGTCTGGCCCTGGGCTCTTGTTTTTTGGGAGATTTTTGATTATTGCTTCAATTTCCTTACTGGTTATGGGTCTGTTCAGGTTTTCTATTTCTTCCTGAATCAGTTTTGGTAGTTTAAATGTTTCTAGGGATGCATCCATTTCTTCCAGATTATTATTGCTGGCATACAATTGCTCATAATATGTTCTTACAATTGTTTGTATTTCTTTGGTGTTGGTTGTGATCTCTCCTCTTTCATTCATGATTTTATTTATTTGGGTCATTTCTCTTTTCTTTTTGGTAAGTCTGGCCAGGGGGTTATCAATCTTATTAATTCTTTCAAAGAACCAGCTCCTAGTTTCATTGATCTGTTCTACTGTTCTTTTGGTTTCTAGTTCATTGATTTCTGCTCTGATCTTTATTATTTCTCTTCTCCTGCTGGGTTTAGGCTTTATTTGCTGTTCTTTCTCCAGCTCCTTTAGGGTTAGGTCGTATATTTGAAATCTTTCTTGTTTCTTGAGAAAGGCTTGTATTACTATATACTTTCCTCTTAGGACCTTCTTTGCTGCATCCCAAAGATTTTGAACAGTTGCATTTTCATTTTCATTTGTTTCCATGAATTTTTAAAATTCTTCTTTAATTTCCTGGTTGACGCATTCATTCTTTAGTAGGATGCTCTTTAACCTCCATGTATTTGAGTTCTTTCCGACTTTCCTCTTGTGATTGAGTTCTAGTTTCAAAGCACTGTGGTCCAAAAATATGTAGGGAATGATCCCAGCCTTTTGGTACTGGTTGAGACCTGATTTGTGACCCAGGATGTGATCTATTTTGGAGAATGTTCCGTGTGCACCAGAGAAGAATGTGTATTCTGTTGCTTTGGGATGGAATGTTCTGAATATATCTGTGAAGTCCATCTGGTCCAGTGTGTCATTTAAATCCTTTATTTCCTTGTTGATCTTTTGCTTAGATGATCTGTCCATTTCAGTGAGGGGGGTGTTAAAGTCCCCTACTATTATTATATTATTGTCAATGTGTTTCTTTGATTTTGTTATTAATTGGCTTATATACTTGGCTCCTCCCATGTTAGGGGCATAGATATTTACAATTGTTAGATCGTCTTGTTGGATAGACCCTTTAAATAGGATGTAGTGTCCTTCCTCATCTTTTATTACAGTCTTTGGTTTAAAATCTAATTTGTCTGATATAAGGATTACCACCCCAGCTTTCTTTTGATTTCCATTAGCATGGTAAATGGTTTTCCACCCCCTCACTTTAAATCTGGAGGTGTCTTTGGATCTAAAATGAGTCTCTTGTAGACAGTGTATTGATGGGTCTTTTTTTTTTTTTTTATCCAATCTGATACCCTGTGTCTTTTGATTAGGGCATTTAGCCCATTTACATTCAGGGTAACTATTAAAATCTTGTGATTTCAATTAATCAATGTGATACAATACATTAATAAAAGAAAGAACAAAACCATTGGTAACTATTCATATCTATGAATTTAGTGCCATTGTATTGCCTGTAAGGTGACTGTTACTGTATATTGTTTCTGTTCCTTTCTGGTCTGTGTTACTTTTAGGCTCTTTCTTTGTTTATTTTTTTTTTCTTCTTTCTTTGTTTAGAGGACCCCTTTCAATATTTTTTGTAGGGCTGGTTTGGTGTTTGCAAATTCTTTTAGTTTTTGTTTGTCCTGGAAGCTTTTTATCTCTCCTTTTTTCAGTGACAGCCTAGCTGGATATAGTATTCTTGGCTGCATATTTTTCTCATTTAGTGCTCTGAATATATCAAGCCAGTCCTTTCAGGCCTGCCAGGTCTCTGTGGATTTTTCTGCTGCCATTCTAATGTTTCTACCATTGTAGGTTACAAACCACTTGTCCCAAGCTGCTTTCAGGATTTTCTCTTTGTCTCTGAGACTTGTGAGTTTTACTATTAGATGTTGGGGTGTTGACCTATTTTTATTGATTTTGAGGGGTGTTCTCTGTGCCTCCTGGATTTTCATGCCTGTTTCCTTCTCCAAAATAGGGAAGTTCTCTGCTATATTTTGCTTCAATATACCTTCTGCCCCTCTCTCTCTTTCTTCTTCTTCTGGGATCCCAGTTATTCTAATGTTGTTTTGCTTTATGGTATCATTTATCTCTCAAATTCTCCCCTCGTGATCCAGTAGTTGTTTATCTCTCTTTTTCTCAGCTTCTTTATTCTCCATCATTTGGTCTTCTATATCACTCATTCTCCCTTCTGCCTCATTTATCCTAGCAGTTAGAGCCTCCATTTTTTATTGCACCTCATTAATAGCCTTTTTTTATTTCGACTTGGTTAGATTTTAGTTCTTTTATTTCTCCAGAAAGGGATTCTTTTTTTTTTTTTTTTTAAAGATTTTATTTATTTATTTCAGAGAGAGAGAGAATGAGAGAGAGCACGAGAGGGAAGAGGGTCAGAGGGAGAAGCAGACTCCCCGCCGAGCAGGGAGCCCGATGTGGGACTCGATCCCGGGACTCCAGGATCATGACCTGAGCCGAAGGCAGTCGCTTAACCGACTGAGCCACCCAGGCGCCCCACTCCAGAAAGGGATTCTCTAGTATCTTCCATTCTTTTTACAAGCTCAGCTAGTATCTTTACAATCATCATTCTGAACTCTAGTTCCGACATCTTGTCTGTATTGATTAGATCCCTGGCAGTCAGTACTGCCTCTTGTTCTTTTTTTATTTTTGAGGTGAATTTTTCTGTCTTGTCATTTTGTCCAGAGGAGAATAGATGAATGAGAAAACAAAATGCTAAAAGAGTAACAATGACCCCAGAGTAATATACACTAAACAAATCAGAAGAGACCTGAAACCAGGGGCAAAAGAAAGGGGGAAAAAAAAAAGAATATGATCAGGCTGGTGAATAGAACAGAGCCACACACTAGATTTGGGGTGTATTTTGGTCCATTAGAAGAAATTGCCTCCAAAAATTTTAAAGAAAGAAAAACTTATATATATATATATATATATACAAAAATAAGGGTAAATACAATGAAAGGGTAGAATATGACTGTAAGGATGAAAATTAAAAAGGATTTTAAAAAAGGAATTGATAAGATAAGAAGTTGGTTGGAAAAAGAATGAAAAAAATTTAAAAAAAAGAATGTGATCAGGCGAGACACTAGGACAACGTCATACACTAGATTTAGGGTATATTTTGGTCTGTTATATGAAACTATATTCCAGGGGTGCCTGGGTGGCTCAGTCGTTAAGCGTCTGCCTTCGGCTCTGGTCATGATCCCAGGGTCCTGGGATCGAGCCCCACATCAGGCTCCCTGCTCAGCTGGAGGCCTGCTTCTCCCTCTCCCACTCCCCCTGCTTGTGTTCCCTCTCTCTCTGTGTCTCTCTGTCAAATAAATAAAAAATAAAAAAAAAAACTATATCCCAAAATTTTAAAGGAAGAAAAACTTACATACATACAAAAAATAAGGTTAAATACAATGAAGAGATAGAATATAACTGTAAAAATGGAAATTAAAAAAGATTTTAAAAAAGGAATCAATAAGATGTTGGTGGGAAAGGAAAGAGGAAAAATTCAACTAAAAAAAAACAGAAAAAGAAAAAAAAGAAAAATTTAAAAATTAACTATGAAAGACTAAAGAATCACAGGAAAAAAAGCCATGAATTCTATGTGCAGTATTCCCCTACCGCTGGAGTTCTGCCGTTCTCATTGATCGGTAAACTTGGTCTTGGCTTGCTGGCTGTTCTTGCTGATCTTCTGGGGGAGGGGCCTGTTGCCGTGGTTCCCAAATGTCTTTGCCGGAGGCGGAATTTGCCTCACCCTAGCTGGTCCGGGCTAAGTAATCTGCTAGGGTTTGCTCTCGGGAGCTTTTGTTCCCTGCAAGCTTTCGGTACAGCTTTGGAGGACGAGAGTGAAAATGGCGGCCTCCCGATCTCCGCCTGGAGGAGCCAAGAACTCGGGGCCCCGCTCCTCAGTGCGCCCCCAGAGAAAAGCAGTCACTCCCATCTCCCCGGTCTCCGGCCGCACTCCGTGCTCACCCGGCCTGTGACCGAGCGTTTCTCTCTCTTGCACCCGACCCCATGTGGAGTCTCCAAACCCAGCAGATCCCTGCGGTGCGCTCCCGCGCCGCTCCTCCCCAGGGAGTGATGAAGTTTTAGAATATAAATGAGGTCCGGAGCCGACGACCAAGAAAGAATTCTTAAGACATCTCTGGTGCAAAAAGATGACTTTATGAAAGCATGGGGACAGGACCCGTGGGCAGAAAGACCTGCCCTGGGTTTGTGAGGTGTGGTTGATTATATACTTGGAAGCTGGGGAGGTGAGTACAAAGGGGGTGTTCAGAAGGACTGTCATATGTTAAAGACTCTCAGGATACTGGAGGCCTGGTTATTGTCAATCCAAGGTTGTTTTTCCCTCCAATGAGGCGCTAACATGAAGACAGTTGGGAGTTTCCTGGAGGAATGTTATATTCCTCCTATCACATGTCCTTGTCAATGGGCTTCAGGTTCAAAGAAATTCAATTTTATTTACATTTCCTTCTGCTTCAGCCTCCCTCAATTTCATGTAGGGGAGGGTGATGTTAGGGCTTCAGGAAACTGAGTTCTGGGTCTCTGGAAGTTAGGTTATTGATAAGAAAGCTTCTTCCTTGTAAATCACTAGGACACTTGTAAACTGAGGGAGACTCCTGTCCTGCAGGACTGTGATCTCTAACAGTTAACCATTTGTTTTTCCTTTAGGGCAGCCAGGAGTGCCTGAGGAATGTCACACATATCATATGGGGGCAGGGGGGTGTAGGATGTCAGCTTCTGCTTTGTCCTCAGTTAGTCTTCTGCTTCCTCATCAGGAGGAAGGGGAGTCTCTCCAGATCTGCTGCTTGTTGGGTCCGTGCCTGAAGAACAGTGGCCCAGCTGTGCTGCGGATCACAGTTTATGGCCACCCTGAGCTGAGAGCCTGTGCCTTGGCTCCGTCTCTGCAGCCGGCTTCCCTGCTCTGATACCTGGGAGCTCTGCTGCACTCAGGCACCCCCGGTCTTTCTGTGACCCTGAGGGTCCTGAGACCACACTGTTCCAGCGAGGGTTCCACCCCCCGCTTAGCCACTGGAGCGACGTCCCTCAGTAGAGCCGACTTCTAAAAGTTCCGGTTTTGTGCTCTGCTGCTCTATCACTTGCCCATAGCGGCTGATGGAGGCACCCTCCCCCCGTGGTCTATCTTTCCAAGTATCACCTAGGATTCACTTCTCCGCACGTCCTACTTTCCAGAAAGTGGTCGCTTTTCTGTTCATAGAATTGCTGCTATTCTTTTCTTCAATCTCCTGTTGAGTTTGTATGTGTTCTGAATGGTTTGATAACTATCCAGCTGAATTCCTGGGACCAGACAAAATTTAGGTCTCCTCCTCCTCCACCATCTTGCTCCTCCCTCCTCTAGTTTTAAACATGTTGAGTTTCAGGTATCTCTATCAGTTAGCTATAACAAACTACCACAAAAGTTGTTAGCTTCAAACAATAAACATTTATTATTGTTCATAAGTCTAGGAGTCAGTTGATTGGGGCCAGGTTCAGCTGATCTTGCATAAGCTTGCTCACGTGTCTGTGGAGGGCTGAGTGGTCAGTTGGAAGCTGGCTTGTCTGGAATGGCCTCAGTCACATGGATGGCAGCTGGGGCAAGTAGGGTGACTGGGCCACATGTCTCTCATCATCCAGCGAGCTGACCTGTGCTTGTTCATATAACAGTGGCAGGGATCTGAGAAAGAGGAAAAATGCACTATGCCTCTTGAGATCTAAGCTTGGGATTTGCACACTATTTCCACTGCATTCTATTGGCCAAAGAAAGTCACAAGACCAGCCCAGATTCAAAAGAGGAAGTAGAATTAGCATGACCGATTCATCCTGGGTTGCTCATGACTTCTCTGGTTTTAGCACTCTAAGTCCTGTGTCCCAGGAAATTCCTCAGTTCTGGGCAGATTGGAATGGCAGGTCACCCTAAGTAGACTTCACCCCTTGGTGGGAAGAATTACAGTCACATTGCAGAGGACATGGTTATAAGAAGGGAAAAGAATTGGGACACTTTTGCAGTCAGTCTATCACAATGCCTGTGAGATATCCAAGCAGAAGTATCAGATATCACTTGGCTCTTAGAAGAGAGGTCTGGGGGGCGGAGAAAGATGGCGGAGGAGTAGCAGACCTAGATTTCGTCTGGTCTCAGGAATTCAGCTGAATAGGGATCAAACCATTCTGAACACCTACGAACTCAACAGGAGATCAAAGAGGAGAGTAGCAACAACTATCTGAACAGAAAAGCGACCACTTACTGGAAGGTAGGACGTGCGGAGAAGTGAATCCGAGGCGATATTCGGGAGGATAGACGGCGGGGGAGGGGCCTCCGCCGGCCGCTTCTGGCAAGTGCTAGAGCCGCGGAGCACAAAATCGGAACTGTTAGAAGTTGGCTCCACTGAGGGACGTCGCTGCAGTGGCTAAGCAGGGAGTGGAATCCTCCCGGGACAGTGTGGTCTCAGGACCCTCGGGGTCACAGAAAGACCGGGGGAGCCTGAGTGCGCCAGAGCTCCCAGGGATCGGAGCAGGGAAGCCGGCTGCAGACACGGAGCCGAGGCGCGGGCTCTCAGCTCGGGGTTGCCATAAACTGTGATCCGCAGCCCAGTCGGGCCACTGCTCCTCCAGCAGGGATCCAACAGGCGGCAGATCCGGGGAGACTCCCCTCCCTCCCCCGGGAGGAGCGGTGCGGGAACGCACCACAGGGATCTGCTGGGTTTGGAGACTCCACACGGGGTCGGGTGCCACAGATAGCAACGCTTGGTCACAGGCCGGGTGAGCACGGAGAGCGGCCGGAGACCGGGGACAAGGGAGTGACTGCTTTTCTCTGTGGGCGCACTGAGGAGCTGGGTCCCGAGTTCTCAGCTCCTCCGGGTGGAGATTGGGAGGCCACCATTTTTGCCCTGGTCCTCCAAGGCTGTACGGAGAGCTTGCAGGGAACAAAAG
>NW_027397064.1:58189677-58190647 GCF_003265705.2 Callorhinus ursinus | reverse complement strand
GATGTGGAGAAAGGGGAACCCTCCTACACTGTTGGTGGGAATGCAAGATGGTGCAACCACTCTGGAAAACAGTATGCAGGTTCCTCAAACAGTTGAAATTAGAGCTACCATTCGACCCAGCAATTGCACTACTGGGTATTTACCCCAAAGATACAAATGTAGGGACCCGAAGGGGTACGTGCACCCCAATGTTTATAGCAGCAATGTCCACAATAGCCAAACTGTGGAAAGAGCCAAGATGTCCATCGACAGATGAATGGATAAAGAAGAAGTGGTATATATACACAATGGAATATTATGCAGCCATCAAAAGGAATGAGATCTTGCCATTTGCAATGACGTGGATGGAACTGGAGGGTGTTATGCTTAGTGAAATAAATCAATCAGAGAAAGACATGTATCAGATGACCTCACTGATATGAGGAATTCTGAATCTCAGGAACAAACTGAGTGTTACTGGAGTGGTTGGGGGTGGGAGGGATGGGGTGGCTGGGTGATAGACATTGGGGAGGGTATGTGCTACGGTGAGCGCTGTGAATTGTGCAAGACTGTTGAATCACAGATCTGTACTTCTGAAACTAATAACGCAACATATTTTAAGAAAAAAGAAAAAGAAGAAGATAGCAGGAGGGGAAGAATGAAGGGGAGTAAGTCAGAGGGGGAGATGAACCAGGAGAGATGATGGACTCTGAAAAACAAACTGAGGGTTCTAGAGGGGAGGAGGGTAGGGGGATGGGTTAGCCTGGTGATGGGTATTAAAGAGGGCACATTCTGCATGGAGCACTGGGTGTTATGAACAAACAATGAATCATGGAACACTACACCAAAACAAATGATGTGATATATGGTGATTAACATAACAATAAAAAATTAAAAAAAAAAAAGAAGAGAGGTCTGGCCTGGAGGTAAATTTGGCATATAGTTGTGTGTGTGTGTGTGTGTGTGTGTGTGTGTGTGTGTGTGTGTGTGT
>NW_027397064.1:58138081-58189667 GCF_003265705.2 Callorhinus ursinus | reverse complement strand
TGTGTGTGTGTGTGTGTGTGTGTGTGTGTGTGTGTGTGTGTGTGTGTGTGGTTATCTAATATTTATTGAGCAATTGAATGACAGATACTAATGCAATAAATTACTTAATTTTAATCCTTACAGATTACTAGGAAAATATATAGTATGTTCATTTTCATTTTACAAACAGAAATAGGAATTCAAAGTTTCTAAAGATAAAAGGAAAGCAAAGTAAAAGGAAACTGAGTCAGGGATAGGGATAGAAAAACTACCAAAAGCTGATAGATACCCTCAAACACCACTAATTAACATAAGGGGAATGTCCTGACACACTTTGATTAGATCCTGATGGATCTGGTAAATTGTTAATATTCCGAGTAATGAGTCTTGAGTGATTCAGAGAAAGCTGAATTATGTTCAGCATGCATTTCTAATTTAATTCCACTGTGGTCAGAAAGCATACTTTGTAGGATTTGAATCTTTTGAAGTTTATTGAGACTTGTTTTATGGCCCATATATGATCTGTTTCTGTGAGTATAATATTTGTGCTTAGAAAAAACACACATTCTGTAGTAGTTGAGTAAGTGTTCTAAAATGTCAATTAAGGTGGCTGATAATATTGTTGAGAATTTCTATGTTTTACTATTTCTATGTTAAACATTTCTGTGTTTTTTACTTTTTTTGCTCATTTTAACAATTTTTGAGAGAAGGGTGTGGAAATCTTTAATAACAATTGTGTTGTTTTCCCCTTTAATTCTACCAATTTTTTCTGTATTATCTTGAAGTTTTATTAGGCGCATTCATGTTTATGACTAATGTCTTCCTAATTAAATCTCTTATCATTATGAAATGTCCCCCTATGTCTCTGGTAATACTCTGTCTTAAAGACTACCAAACAGAATAGTAATATAGCCAGTTCAGTTCAGCTCTTTTTATGATTATTGTTTGCAGTGTAGTTTTTTACATTAAAAAAAATTTTTTTTTTTTTGAGAGAGAGGGAGAATGCACACATGTGCGCTAGCAGGAGGGTGTAGGGGAAGAGGGTGAGGGAGAGAGAGAATCCCAAGTAGGCTCCATCACAAGGCCCAATCCCATGATTCCAAGATCATGACTCCAAGATCATGACTCACGTGGAAATCAAGAGTCTGATGCCCAACCGACTGAGCTACCCAGGCGCCCCAAAACCTATCTGTCTCTATATTTAAAGTGCCATATCAGTGACAGTCCAACCAGGAGACAAACTATATAGTAATTTCAACCAGGAAAGTTTAAGCTAAAGAATTTTTAAGTGAAATTGGAGATTGGAATAATGAGGAATGAGCTAGTAAGAAGTGAACAAAATTCTAAAGAATACAAGAACAGCAGATGTAAGTGTCAGCTACACCTAAGGCTAAGATAGGGTGACCAAGGAAGAGCTTCTCCCTCCTCCTAATATTTCCCACCCACTTGCCAAAGCTGAGGGCTAGACTTTGTTGGAGAGTGTGGGGCCATGGCTTACAGAATGGCAAAGAAATCAGTGTGGTGCTGCATTGACAGAACTTGCTGGAAATCTACTCTCTGGAAATTCCGAGAAACTTGCCCTCTGGGGTATTGAGGAAAGTTATTCATGCAGAACGTGTTTGTCCAGGGGTAATTTCTGCTATGAAACTGCCCAGGAGGTCCTGGAAAAGCTGCTGGTTGCTGTGTGCTGCTGACCACTGTGCACTGCAAAAACTGGGCATTAGAGAAGTTGATAGTGCTAGGTATCTGCTGAGAGAGCACTCTGTAACCATGAAAGAAAATTCTCTTTTCCTGCACTGTTTCTGCAATGCTCACCATTGACAAAACTTAATATTGTGCCAGGTGGTAAAGAGAAGTTATTTAAAGGGCCTAGCTCCATTTCTACAGAGCCTGCAATAAAATAGGAATTTGGGGCTGGGAGGCAATATATTAGTAATTGGTACAAGGGTGTCTCTTGTAGGAAGAATATAGTTGGGTCTTACTTTCTTGTTTGAGTCTGATAATCTCTGACTTCTAATTGGAGTATTTGGTTCATTTATATTTAATATAAATTATTGATAGATTTGGATTATCCTTTTACAATTTGTTTTCTGTTGGTTCTATGGGTTTTTAAAATTTTGTTCTTGTTCTCTGTTTTATTTTTTCACTTTTTTTTTTAAATTAAGTTCTATGCCCAATGTGGGGCTTGAACTCAACCCTGAAATTGAGAGTTGCATACTCTACTGACAGAGCCAGCCAGGCACCCCTCACTGTTTTCTGGTAAGTCAATTGGGTATTTTTTAGAATTTCATTTCATTTTTTATATTGGCTTTTAGTTATTTTTCCTTGCAGTTTTGTTTCAAATGGTTGCTGTGAGGATTACAATATACATCCTTAAATTTTTAGAGTCTACTTAAAGTTATGGTACCAGTTCACATAAAATGTAAACATTTTGCAACCATTCAGTTTCATGCCTTTATGCCAGAGGTTGACCAAGTGTGGCTTTTAGGCCAAATCTTGCCATTAACCTGCTTTTGTTTAATTGCAGTACAACTACACCCATTCATTTACGTGCTGTCTATGTCTGCTTTCATATTATGATGGCAGAGTTGAGTAGTTGCAACAGAGACCATATAGTTTATAGAATTTAAAATATTTCCCATATGGACCCCTTATAGAGAAAGTTTGTTGATTCCTGCTTTATTCTATAGTTGTCGTGTGCATTAATATAAGTATGTTATAAATACGACAATACTTTGTTATAATTTTTTTTAAATAGTCAGATATACTTAAATAAATTAAGAGAAAAAATGAGTCTTTTATATTTATCCATGTATTTACTCTTTCTGGTGCTCTTTATTTCTCCCCAAAGATCTGAATTTCCATCTGGTATTATTTCCCTTCAGCCTGAATTTTACTTTGTTAGCATTTCTTGTGGTATAGTTCTGTTGGTGAGTTCTTTTAGTTGTCATTTATATGAAAACATTTCTATTTCCTTTCATTCTTTCTTTATTTTTAAGATTTTATTTATTTATTTGACAGAGAGAGACACAGCGAGAGAGGGAATACAAGCAGGGGGAGTGGGAGAGGGAGAAGCAGACTTCCCGCGAAGCAGGGAGCCCGATGTAGGGCTTGATCCCAGGACACTGGGATCATGACCTGAGCCGAAGGCAGATGCTTAATGACTGGGCCACCCAGGCACCCCTAATTCCTTTCATTCTTGGAGGATATTTTTGCTGGATATAGAATTTTTAATTGGAAATCTTTTTTTTTTTTAAAGATTTTATTTATTTATTTGAGAGAGAGAGCGCACGAGCAGGGATGGGCAGAGAGGGAGGGAGAAAGAATCTGAAGCCGACTCCACATGGAGTGCAGAACCCCATATGAAGCTTGATCCCACTACCTCGAGATCATGACCTGAGCTGCAACCAAAAGTCCGATGCTTAACTAACTGAGCCACCCAGGTGCCCCTTGAGTTGGAAGGTTTTTTTTTTATTCTTTAGACAATTTAATGATGTTGCATCACTATCTTCTGGCCTCCATTGTTTTAGATGAGAAGTTAGCTATTAAATATATCATTGTAGTAATGAGTCATTTTTCTCTGGCTGCTTTATTATTTACTTATTTTTTGAAAGATTTTATTTATTCATTTGAGACAGAGAGATTCAGAGAGAGAGAACATGAGCAGGGGGAGAGGCAGAGGGAAAGGGAGAAGCAGACTCCCTGCTGAGCTGGGTACTCGATGCAGGACTCGACCCCAGGACCTGGAAATCATGACCCAAGCCGAAGGCAAATGCTCAGCCATCTGAGCCACCCAGGCACCCTCTCTGGCTGCTTTAAACATTCTTCACTTTATCTTTGATGTTCAGCGGTTTGACTGATATGCCCAGGTGTGCTTTTTATTTCTTCTGCTTGAGTTCTGCTGATCTTCCTGAATCTTCTTGAATTTATGTCTTTCACCAAATTAGAGAACTTTGGAGCCATTATTTCTGACAGTTTTTGGCTTCTTTCTCTCTTTTTGGTCATTCTGGGCTTCTAATTATATGTATGTAAGGTTGTGTGATATTATTTTACAGGTCTCTGAGACTCTTGTCAATATTTTTCTCTATGTTTTTCAAACTGAATAATTTCTAGTTTACCATCTCTTCTGCCATTTCAATTTGTCCATTAAGTGCGGTTTTTATTTCATTTATGTATTTTTTTTCATTGCTACAATTTCTATTTGGTACCTTTTTATTGTTTTGTTTCTTTGCTTAGATTTTCTATTTATTCATCTAGTGTTGGTCTTTACTGATTGCAGCTCATTTATTGGTTACAACTTATTATTGGGTTGTGAAATGAAATTGGAAGCTGTGCCCAGCATTAAAAGATTTAAAAAAGCTGCCGGGGCGCCTGGGTGGCTCAGTTGGTAAGCGTCTGCCTTCGGCTCAGGTCATGATCCCAGAGTCTTGGGATCGAGCCCCGCATCGGGCTCCCTGCTCAGCGGGAAGCCTGCTTCTCCCTCTCCCACTCCCCCTGCTTGTGTTCCCTCTCTCGCTGTGTCTCTCTCTGTCAAATAAAGAAATAAAGTCTTTAAAAATGAATAAATAAAATAAAAGATTTAAAAAAAAAGAATGAAAATGCAATATGCACAGTGAAGACCTTATTTTGTGGAAAATTTATGTGTGTGTGTGTGTGTGTGTGTCTGTGTGTCTGTGTGTGTGTGTTTAGTTACTATGTCAAATGCATTTCTTATTGTGATTATGGTCTAAATGTTTGAAAGCCACCAGCTAGAAGGCAGATATGGTGTGGGATCTATTTCAGAAGAAAGACCTTGAGTTCTTAGAGCCAGAGTTTCCCTGAGAGAAACAAATGTATGTATAGGTGCTTATGGAGGATAGAAGCACTTGGTTGCTATTTGCCGAAGCTTGGCTCTCTGCATCAGAATCTCTAGGACTCTTGTTAAAATATTAAAGTGGTGCTTCTTGGACCTGGCTCAGCAGTTTCCAGGGCAGAGGAGAAATCTGCTTTTAACAGGTTCCCCCAGGTGATCCTTAGGCAAAGGAAAGTTTGGGAATAGAGGCCTACAGTAGAGATTAGCATCTGAGAACGAAATAGTCATGGCTACCATTCACTGAGCTTTGTTTTAGAGAACAAACTGGAGAGATTAATAATCCATCTGAGATCACAAAGCTTGGAGGTGAGAGACCTGAAACTCCAGTGCGGACTGTCTGACCTGAAGCCCTAGCTCTGAACCACTGAGTGCAGCAGTCTAAGACACCGAGTCTGCAAAGAGGCAGGGAAGTCAATTACCAAACACTGGCTTGGCTGGGTTCCACTGTTAGCTGTGTGACCTCAGGCAGATTTTACAAGTTGTCTGGACTTTGATTTTCTTCTCTGTAAAATGAGGGTCTAATGACACTTCCCTGTCAGGTTTTTGAGGGATGTGGACTGCATTACATGCTGGGCAAGTGTTATTAATACCTGTGTTCTGTCCTTTTCTCATACTCTGACCTTTTCTCAAACTGGGTCTGTAATGAGAGGTGCTGGGGAGACGGCCCTTTCACAGCCAAATAGGGGGAGAGAGGACCTTAAGGGCTAGGAGGGGCATGCTCGGAGAACGCAGGCCAACTCCAGGGGCTGGCAGGCAAGGACAGGGGAATGCGGAGGGCCTGTTCGGGCCTGGGAAAGGCTGTTGGGATGAGCTGCACAGGGCCTTCTCCAGGTTTCCCTGAGCCAGTGATCTTCATGGAATCAAGGGAGTCTGCTTTTGACTTGGTTAAAGTGCATTACCAAAGCCGAGGGGTTCCGTTTCCTCACTGGGATGTTCTGAGGGTTTATATTTTGAAGTATATCAGTTGTTTCAAGTGAAATTGTTGTAGAAGGAGGGCAAAGAATCATTTGATTACTTAATTTTCATGTTTACATAGCATTTGTTTTAAAGTAGTAAGAATCTAAATTCCAAATGTGGTTACAAAATCAGCCTCCACTTAAATTCATAAGTGCATTTTAATGAAGCTTAATTTAAAGCATACATTTGCATATTGGAATTTGCTTGAGCCAACTTTTAGAGTATGATCTCCAGAGCACTAGTTTTCTAGTGTTTTGAGAATGTCGCAATTCTTTCTAATTGCTTTTTATGGCCTGGAAAACTTAGCTCAATTGGTGTAAAGCTTAGCAAAATGGAGAGGATCCAAATTAAACATTAGTTATAATACAGTACTTTTAAAAGTCATTCTTAGAATGTTCTTGGGATACCTTTGAACCCAAATGTCACCATTTTAGAATAGGGTGTTAAACATACTTATTCTACAGCTCATCTGTATTTAAATCAATAGGCAGGAGATCTTAAAATAGCATATGATAATTTGCCAAGTGAGAAATAGATGGCTTTCATTTTCAATTGATACGGTCATACAAAAATTAAGCTGCATTAATACACTTAATACAAGTCTAACAATTTCAGAGGACTTATGTAGTTACATAAAATGAAGTTGATTTGTTTATTTTAAACCTTTATTAATTGTGAGTGATAACACACAGAGAAAAGTGCGTAAAACACAGAGTATGATGAATAATTATAAAAAGCCATGAAAACACCACCCAGATTAAGAAATAGAACTCTACTGTTATCCCCAGAACCCCTTCCATGTGTCCTATCCCGATCACCTCCTTCTCAACCTCCCCCTTCCACCTAGGTACCAATTATTCTGAGTTTTATGATTATCACTTCCTTGATTTTTAAAGTTTTGCCTATTTTTGAATTCTATACACAAATAGAAAAATACTAACAAACACTAACTTGTACCTCGATTGCTGACACCAGCATGAATCTGGCTGGGTAATATAGTCCCCAGTGGGGCACATCATATATGCAACAGAGGCATCCAAGCCATAACCTTGAAGTTGGAGCTGTAATCCCATGTATACAGGGACCTCCCCCAGCCAGCCCAGGCCTTTTACTTAGCTCACAATTCTGCATATCCACGGCCAATCAGCAACACTGTGAGGCTTTGTTTTCCCAATATTAGTATGAGGAAGATATTTGACTCACCCCATTTCTTATCCCCCTAGTGTCATCTCCCAGAGCCTAGACTCTGTGCTAGATTAGGTTCCCCAGCTTGGTGGGAATTTTTTTCTCATTCTGCATTCAATCATTTGTCTTAAGATATACCAAGATATTAAATTATTATTTAACACCACAGAATGTATTCTTTTATATGTCTTTTTTGCTCAACTTCATCTTTATAAGATTCATCCATGTTGTATGGATAGCTGTAATTTGTTAATGTTCACTGCTGTATAATATTCCAATATGTAAATATACCATAATTTATTCATTGTATTATTAAGAGATATTGGATTGTCTTTGTTTCTGTTAAGAATATTCTTCTGCATATCTCCTGGTACACATATATACATTTCTATTGGATACGTACTGAGAAATGGAATTGTTAGTTTGTAGGATATGTGTATTTTATACTTAAGTAAATAATTCTAAACTGTGTTCCAAAGTTGTTGTAGTGTGAATTTGTACAACAGATTTTATTATTTGTTTATTTATTTAAAGATTTATTTATTTATTTGAGAGAGAGTGTGTGTGAGCAGAGGGAAGGGTAGAGGGAGAGAGAGAATCCTCAAGCAGAATCCCACTGAATGCGGCCCATTGTGGGGCTTGATCCCAGGATGCTGAGATCATGACCTGAGCTGCAATCAAGAGTTGGATTGCTTAACTGACTGAACCACCCAGGCGCCCCCCTCTTTTTCCTTTTTCCTTTTTAAAAGATTTTAAAAGATTTTTTAAAAAGGTTCAATATAGAGAAATAGGTGAAATATATCATTCTTCAGTATGCATCTGTTGATTTCTGTCTTTCAGAACTGTTTGCTATAAGAGATCAATGTAGTTGGGCTCAGGCTCAAATGAAGTGGTCCACATTGAGTATTGCTCCCTTCAAGTGCTTCTGGTGGCTTTTCAAGGGAGACTAGTGTGCTTGTTGACTGATAAGACACTGGTAGAGAACCTGGGCAGGTGTCTTGGGCAGGAGCTGAGGGTTCTTTTCATAGCTCCTGTGTTCTGCCCAAAGCAGGAGGCCTTTGAAGGTGGCTTTTTTTTTTTTTTTAAAGATTTTATTTGTTTATTTGAGAGACTGAGAGCAAGAGAGCACAGATGGAGAGGGAGAGGGAGAAGCAGACTCCCCGCTGAGCAGAGAGCCCGATGTGGGGTTCAATCCCAGGACACTGAGATCATGACCCGAGCCAAAGGCAGATGCTTAACCGACTGAGCCCCCAGGTGCCCCTAAATACTTGCTTTCCTTGGAGCTATACTCACTCCTGGGGTATGAGTTTTGCTCTGAGTGTTTCTCTTTTCCCATCTGATGTTCTGGTTATGAGGGAGGGCCTCATTTAAATTCCCTGCCCCAGGGTCACCTGGGCGGCTCAGTTGGTTTAGTGTCTGCCTTCAGCTCAGGTGGTGATCCCATGGTCCTGGGATCAGCCCTGCGTTGGGCTCCCTGCTCAGCGGCTCTCTCTCCCCCCTCCTCATCCTTTCTCTCTTTCTTGCTCTCACTCTGCTCTCCCTCTCAAATAAATAAATAAAATCTTAAAAAAATAAATTCCTGGGCGCCTGGGTGGCTCAGTCGTTAAGCGTCTGCCTTCAGCTCAGGTCATGATCCCAGGGTTCTGGGATCGAGTCCCGCATCGGGCTCCCTGCTCAGCGGGGAGCCTGCTTCTCCCTCTCCCACTCCCCCTGCTTGTGTTCCCTCTCTCACTGTGTCTCTCTCTGTCAAATAAATAAATAAAATCTTTAAAAACAAAATTCCCTGCCCCCAAATTATATGGCTTGTTGATTTGTAAATGGCTAAGTCAAGAATGAGTCAGGGGAGTGGTTTCCCACTTTTTTTTAGCATGACAACCTATTTAAACATTTTTTTATTATGGACTTCTCTAAATGTAGACAAAAGTAGAAAAAATGGTATCCCATGGATCCATGTCTGAGCCTTGACAGCTATCAATTTATGGTTAATCTTGTTTATACCTCTCACTCCCCTTCCCATTGGAATATTTTAAAGGAAATCCCAGACATCAAATGATCTCATCACTTCAGTGTGTATCCCTAGAAGGTAAGTATTTTTTTTAAAAAACACAACCACAGTATCATAGCACACTTAAGTAAAATTAAGAATTGCTATCAGATATCTTCTCCATCTCCAAGTTTCCCCAATTGTTTTACAAATACTTTGTTATGGCTGGTTTATTAGAATCAGGGTTTCCTGAAGTAGACACACTGCATTTGTTTTCTATATCTTTGAGTCTGTTAGTCTCTATTTTCCTTCCCCTCTTTCTTTCCTTGCCATTGATTTGTTGAAAAAACTGGATCATTTGTCCTCCCTTAGATATTTTATGTTATTCCTGTGGTGATATAAATTCTATTTCTGTGGTGGTAAAGTCCATTTTAAACCATGTGACAGTAGTTATACGAGCATCCTTTGATTAAGAAAAAACACTATTAAGGTGTTGTATGGAAGTGATGAATCACTAAATTCTATACCTGAAACTAATATTACACTGTATGTGAAATAACTGGAATTTAATAGAAACTTGAAAAAAAAGAAAAAACACAATAACCAAAAAATACTATGAATTCAATAACACTTTCAAATTAATTTGTGTATTGTGTGTGTGTGTGTGTGTGTGAGCAAGCAGCTGAAAAATTGTAGATCAGTACGTTCTCAAACTTTTTGATCAGGACTTTTTAAAATTAATGAGGAGACACAATAAAATAAGAGCCACTTGTTGGGGTGCCTGGTGGCTCAGTCAGTTAAGCGTCTGCCTTTTGCTCGGGTCATGATCCCCGGGTCCTGGGATCGAGCCCCGCACTGGGCTCCCTGCTTAGTGGGGAGCCTGCTTCTCCCTCTGGCCCTTACCCCACTCTCTTGCTCTCTCTCACTGGCTCTCTCTCCCAAATAAATAAATAAATAAAATCTTAAAAAAGAGCCACTTGTTTATTTATTGATATTTATTGTATTGGAAAATAAAACTAGAAATTTTAAAAATATTTAATTGATTAAAAATAATAAATCTATTAGTTGTGTGTGTGTGTGTGTGTGTGTTTAAAGATTTTATTTATTTATTTGACAGAGAGAGAGAGAGAGTTAGTGAGAGCAGGAACACAAGCTGGGGTGTGGGAGAGAGAGAAGCACGCTTCCGGGAGAGGGAGAAGCAGGCTTCCTGCCCAATGGGGAGCCCGATGCGGGGCTCGATGCCGGGCTCGATCCCAGGACCCCGGGACCACGACCCGAGCCGAAGGCAGACGCTTAACGACTGAGCCACCCAGGCGCCCCAATCCATTAGATCTTAATACAAATAATATATTTGTCAGAAAAAGAAAAATATTTTCCAAAACAAAATAAAACTAGTGAGGAGAGTGATAATTGTTTTACATCTTTGCAAATCTCATTAATGTCTCACTTGATAGAAGACAGCTGGATTTTTTTTAAGATTTATTTATTTTTATTTATTTGACAGAGAGACAGCACAAGTAGGCAGAGCAGCAGGCAGAGGGAAAGGGAGAAGCAGGCTCTCTGCTGAGCAGGGAGCCCGATGTGGGGCTCGATTCCAGGACCCTGGGGTCATGACCTGAGCCGAAGGCAGCTGCTTAACCAACTGAGCCACCCAGGCGCCCCTTTTTTTAAAGATTTTTTTTTTATTTGACAGAGAGATAGCACAAGCAGGCAGAGCAGTGGGCAGAGGGAAAGACAGCTGGATTCTTATATCTACTTTGGCATTAACTCTATTATGATATTGTGTGCCATGTGGCCTCTGGAAAATTTGCTGAATATTTTTGAGAGTTGAGAGTGAAAAAGGCAAAGAATATCTGGGTTTTATTATGAAAATAGTTTTGATCTTGTGGAGGCTCTGGAAGGATTTTGGGATGCCTGTGTGTTCCTGGACCACACTTAGAGAACTGCTGTAGAATATCTATGTGGAAGACATTATTATTATTATTAGTGTGTAGACAGTGCTTAGTGAAGGAGTATATTGGAGCATCCCCTGCAAATACTTCTCAGCTCCTACCCTCTACCTGAGCTTTATGATTTCTCCCTCATCCTATGTTTGGGACCTAAAAGTACAAAAAATTCTATGGATGTTGGTAATGGCATTCTGTTTTATGTTCTTTTAATTTTTTTAATTTTTATTTTTTTAAAGATTTTATTTATTTTTGCAAGAGAGAGAGAGCGAGCACGAGTCGGGGGGAGGGGCCCAGGGAGAAGCAGACTCCCCACCAAGTGGGGAGCCTGACATAGGACTCGATCCCAGGACCCTGGGATCACAGCCCAAGCCAAAGGTAGACACCCAACCAACTGAGTCGCCCAGGCACCCTGTTTCATGTTCTTTTTAAAAAGTGTTAAATTGTTTACAATATCTCCATTTCTAGCCCTCCCCACCACCACCCATATCCCATAGCAAGCTTCATAATTTTTTTCTAAGAATACAAATGAAAGTAGTGGAGTGGAAACATGGGAACATGAAGATGTTGGAACTGTGGGTTCTAGTCCTAGGTCTGCTTCTGATGAGATGGGTGACCTTGGGCAAGCCATTTATCCTCTCTGACTCTGTTTATTTAGTTCCTAGAATACAGGAATTGGATCGGATTATTTTTTAAAGATTTATTTATGACAGAGAGAGAGAGCAAGCATGCATGCACGTAGGGGAGGGGCAGAGGGAGAGACTCTCCAGCAGACTCCCAGCTGAGCCTGGAGCCCCATGCCTGGGGCTTGATCCCACAACCCATGACATCATGACCTGAGCTGAAACCAAGAGTCAGACGCCAAACCGACTGAGCCACCCAGAGGGTGACCCTGGATCAAATAATTTTAAGGCCTTTTCTGGATTCCAAATCTAAAAAATATTCTCTTATGGCTCATAAATAAGCCCACCTTGATGTTTCCTTTAGCTTGAGGATGTAACATTGGCCTAACACACAGAAGAAACCCATAACAAACTTTCTGATGAGTCAGAGGGAGAGCAAGGACTGGGTACTCTATGGCAGACTCAGGATGATGAGTAATGAAGTATAGGACCTCCTTGTCAAGGAGCTTTGCAAGATTTCCCACCCCAGCAGGTTCAGAACAAAAACCAAAGCTCAACATGTTTTTCCTCCTGTAGACCTTTATAAACCTTCTAAACTCTATTCCCTAAGTCAGGAGTTAGCAAACTACAGCTCGGGATCTAAGCTTGGTTTTTACATTTTCAAATGGTTGAAAAATATCAAAACATGAATAGTATTTTGTGAGACATGACAATGATGTGAAATTCAAATTTCAGTGCCCATCAGTATAGTTTTATTGTAACATAGGCTCATTCATTTATGTAGTATCTGTGGCTACTTTGTGCTATCATGGCAGAGTTGGGTTGATGTGACAGACACAGTATGGCTTACAAGTATTTACTATCTGGCCCTTTACAGAAATTTGCACACCCCTCCCTAATACAAACCTGTGATTTGCATTTTATGACTGTTTTTTCAAAGATTGACCCCAGTCAACAAACACTTCTAAATCACCCATTCATACACCTTTTCTGATTTATAGTTGGTGCATCTTTTAGGTTTTCTTAGGTTTCTGATGACTTCTCCAAATCTTTCCTTTGTATAAAAACTCAGTCTCTACTGACACCTTAAATTAGGCATTGCAATCCCTGTTCTGTAACATTTTGAGGGCTCTAGCAGGTGCTCTTCTGTGATCCACCCCTCTTCAGATCTAGCTGAAACCCCCATCCTGGCCTTTCCTACAGATTTCCTCAAATTCAAAACCACATGTACCCTTTGGCTTTGTATTTCCAAGGTCTTTCTACCTACAGCAGTCATTGAGCATGGCAGTAAGATGTGATTTTTTTTTTTTTTTAATACCAAGTACTAGTATGCTAGACTAGCACTCACTAGAGCAACTTTAAATTTGCGGTTTTGTCCCTTCATAGTTTTCAGTGGTCTTCATTTCCCACTTTTCAAAGACATAGGCTGAAGTCTGGATGAGCTGGGGAATGAGTTAGTTCAACAGTTAAAATGAAAAACAAAACAAAACAAAATGGTGGCACTTCCCCTATTTCTATGGAAATCCCTGGAATTTTTAAAGGTATACAGCTGCATGTTCTAAAATTATGATACCCAAGGTTTAATTTATGTAGCTATGATTGAGTGGTAACACTGAGAGGTCCATGCCACTGAAGGAAGCTTTTATACCACAGTGCACAGCTACCCTCCCCCTGCCCCCACAGCAGGATGATCTGGAGGCAGAAGACAGGAGGGAGGGCAAGTCATGAGGCCACAGCCTTTACTGGGGTTTCTGGGGAAAGACAAGTTAGGACAGAGAAAACAGTTAAGGATCGGCTAATTGAAAAATTCCGTTGGGCCTTGGGGCATAGGGGCTGTCCCAAATTGCTTAGTATGTGGCCTTGGGTTTGACTTGGGGCAGTGGAGATAGTGGCCTGGTTTTGTGAGTTAGATTAGGAACGAGTTGGGGATACAGACTCAGGGATTGGTTGGTTTGCACACGAAAGTTGTGCTCTTCAGCAAGCTGTTACTATCTTTAAGAATTAGTAGCCCTGGAAGGGGCAGTCTCTCTCTGAGTCTATGAGGCCCCCAAATACCAGAGTACCAAGAATACAGAAAATAAAATATAGTTAATATAATTGATCCTGTGATGAATGGATACCAAGAAACAAATACAGAATCTGAGAAAACATAGAATACTCTAAGAGTAGCAAATTAATTGAATTTATGTATTTAATGGAATAATGATTTTTAATATCAAAAAAGAAATCTTGCATTTTGAACTAGTTTAGAAATTAATGATAAAAGGCATAGATACTCATAATAAAATTTAAAACCTGTATGAAAGTTTATAATGTGAAAATTAAAAAGGGTTTTCACTCCTATTTCGAATCCCATTTCTCAATTAACCACTATTAATATCTTTCTAGAAGCTTTTCTTGACATGTGTATTCACCTCACTTTGAGTGAAAGCAGTATTCTTACATGGTCTGTATGGCCCTATTACCCCGGACTTGGACTCTTGCTTGCCCCCCCAACTCTCCTCCCCACCAGCCCGAGCCCTCTGGGCATGCACCGGCCTCCGAACCTTCGCTTCCTCCAGATAGCAGCCTGACTTTCCCCCTTCCTTCCTTCCACTCTTTACGTAAATACACCTCCGCGAGGTCGCTTGGACCTGACATTGGTATCAAAAATCATATCTGTCCTACACTTCTATTCCCCTCCCTTGATTTCTTTTTATCCCTAGCACTTTTTACATAGTACACATAACTTTTGCTCAACTCTCTTGTTTATTATCCATCTCTCCCACTGGAATAGAAATTCTGTATAAGTAGGGATTTTTGTGTAGTACCTGATACACAGAAGATGCTTAATATACATTTCTTGAATGAATGGATGGATGGATGATTATCAAGCACAGCTATACAGTTCATATTGATTTGTATAATTCTTTTTAACAAGTGGAATTGTATTATATGTACGATCTCCAGCTTGTTTTTCTTTCCCCAGGTGGAATTTTGAACATTTTCCCATGTTAGCACAACTGGATGCTGTTCATTCCTTTAAGTAGCAGCATAATATTCCAGGGTGTAGATAAAACTATTTATTTCATGAGTCATTTACTGATGGTCATTAGGATGTTGAGATTTTACATTTTCCTACAACAACAAATCAAGGAGTAGAATGCACACCAGGTTCAGGGTATAGAACTGGTTCCAGAATGGACTAGGTCATTTTCTGGCTTTCTTGTGTTGTAATTTATATTTTTCTTTAATACTGGCTACTCAATTAACCTTTTCTTAAAAGGTATGAGATGAAGTGTTGGCAGAGATGGATGTTGGGACCATCATGGGTACTCAAAATAATTCTACATTAAAAGTCATTTGATAGAGCTGAGGGAAGACCTCTATAGAGGTGGACTCCAGGCATGTGTGGGGAGGGTCCCTCAATTTCTTTTGACTCGAGTCACCCCATTTATCCACACCTGCATCTGGTCTTGTATGCCCCTTGCTGAATTGGTCCATTCGTCTACCATGTGCCTTCAAAATTAATACCTGACCCTCCATGTGCTGGCCACTTTACCTTCTCAGTAATCATATCTCTCTTCTATTTTCTATCATTTAAACCCCACTTCCCAGTCTTCTCCTTTAGAGCCCAGTACATGGTCTTTTTCCCTATTGAAATATGCCCAATCTGTGACATCTTCCATACAAAAGTTCAAGCCTCATCTCTCAGTGATGCTTGATGATATGGCCTTCATCTTGCCTTTCATTTTCACCCTGGCCCTGGACTAGTCCATCTGTTCCTTCCCCACATCTCTGCTGCTTTAATCTGTTCCTGCCTCTGATCTGTGCTTGTTACACCTGCAAGCCCAGCCCATGTAATATGCTCTTTCTTCCTAACCTTCAGAAATCTCATCTGCTTCCCTGAGTGATTCCAGCCTTTCAGCCTTTCCAGCCTCCCCGAGGAATTCCTCAGCTTACTTGAGCTGTGTTCTCTTGGGGACTGGTTGCTTACTTTCCATGCTCTGTCCCTTTCGGCTATCTTGAATGTTCTCCATTTGGCTTGATTAGGGTGCTATGGGAGCATACCCGGCCTTCCACTGTGGAAGGATCGCCAGCATCACTAGGTGGGCACAGGCACGGTAGGAACTACCAGCTGGGCTGCCAAGCCTGGGGTCACTGAGTTCCTGGAGCCCCCAGCAACTCTCTGGGACCAGTGGGGAAGAGGTCACAATTTTCAGGAGGGAGGGACAGTGGGTTTGAGAAAAACTTAGATTATAGAAGATATTTAATCTACAATAAGTTAGTGTTTTTAATGTTGCTGTTTTTTTTTCCCCCTGAGTGGTGGGCCTTTTAATGATAGCTCTGAACCTTTTTCCAGAAAAAGGCACAAATACACAAACATTTTTAAAAATTTTTTATTGTTATGTTAATCACCATACATTACATCATTAGTTTTTGATGTAGTGTTCCATGATTCATTGTTTGTGCATAACACCCAGTGCTCCACGCAGAATGTGCCCTCTTTAATACCCATCACCAGGCTAACCCATCCCCCACCCCCCTCCCCTCTAGAACCCTCAGTTTGTTTTTCAGAGTCCATCGTCTCTCATGGTTCATCTGCCCCTCCGACTTACTCCCCTTCATTCTTCCCCTCCTGCTATCTTCTTTTTTTTTTTCTTAACATATATTGCATTATTTGTTTCAGAAGAACAGATCTGTGATTCAACAGTCTTGCACAATTCACAGTGCTCACCATAGCACATACCCTCCCCAATGTCTATCACCCAGCCACCCCATCCCTCCCACCCCCCACCACTCCAGCACCCTCAGTTTGTTTCCTGTGATTAAGAATTCCTCATATCAGTGAGGTCATACGACACATGTCTTTCTCTGATTGACTTATTTCACTCAGCATAACACCCTCCAGTTCCACCAACGTCGTTGCAAACGGCAAGATCTCATTCCTTTTGATGGCTGCATAATATTCCATTGTGCACAAATACACAAAATTTGAATGAACTTCCAAGATGTGCATGGACCCCCCCCTGAAACCCAGCAAAGGTTCCATGGCCCTCAGGCTAGAGCCCACCTCCCCAGAGCATGTTTCATGTTTGTCCTTTGCTGTTGGTTTCCCCCCCTACCTGTCCACTGAAGGTGCCTGGAAAGCATTGTCTTAATGAGATATTGCAATAGACACAAAATGACTGTGAGGGCATTTTGTGCTTTTCTTTTTTAATTAAAATTTTTTTGAAAAAAAGATTCTATTTATTTATTTAACACAGAGAGAGAGAGAGAGAGGCAGCACGTGAGCACAAGCAGGGGGAGCGGCAGAGGGAGAGGGAGAAGCAGGCTCCCTCCTCAGCAGGGAGCCTGATGCGGGGCTCGAGCCCGGGACCCTGAGCCAAAGGCAACGCGTAACTGACTGAGCCACCCAGGCTCCCCTCTTTTTTAATTTTTAAAGCAAGTTTTGCACGCGCACCCGGGTGGCTCAGTTGGTTAAGCGTGGGACTCCTGATTTCAGCTCAGGTCATGATCTCAGGATCATGAGACTGAGTCCTGTGTTGGGTTTCACGCTGGGCATGGAGCCTGCTTCAGATTCTCTCTCTCTCTCTCCTTCTACCTCCCACCTCTTGCTCCCACATGTGCATGCTCTCTCTCTTTCTCTCAAAATAACAACAAAAAATAAAGCAAGTTTTGCCTCTCTTTGGACATGTTCCATATTGTGATTTAAAGAATTGTGTAGGGTTCTTTTCCTCACATCGTGCATAAGTTTAAGACTACAGTAGTGCCCCCTTATCCGTGGTTTCACTGTCTGTGGTTTGTTACTGCAGTCAGCTGCAGTCTGGAAGCAGATGATCCTCCTGATGTACCTTTAGAAGGTCAGTAGCAGCCTAATGCTACTGCACTCCATCCTTACTTCGTCTCATCACACAGGCATTTTATCGTCTCTCCTCATCACAAGAAGAAGAGTGAGTACAATTCAGTAAGATATTATGAGAGCAAAAGAGTGGGAGAGAAACCACATTCACATAACTTTTATTACCGTATACTGTTATAGTTCTATTTATTATTATCGTTCATCTCCTACTATACCTAATTTATAAATTAAACTTCATCATAGGTATGTAGTATAGGAAAAACAGAGCATATATATATATAGGGATGGTAGTGTCTGCAGGTTTCAGGCATCCACTGGGGGGGATTGGAACAGATCCCCCAGAAATAAGGGGGGACTCCTGCACAAGATTCTGTCTTGTACCTGAGTTATTCATATTGCAGAGTAGGTTAGTGGGAATTCTCCTCTCAGTTATGCTGGGGATTCTTCGATACGGATTTTTTTGCCTCCTTGCCCACACAACTCAGTTTAGATCTCATGGGCTCCGTAGGAAGAAAGGGAGTCATAGAGAAAGGAAAACTAGGTGTTAAGAGCATGGGCCCCCAGAAACAGGCTGATCTGAGTTACTGAACTCAAGGGTCTTAAGCTGGTGACTCAAAGGCCAGAGGAACCAGGGAGTATATTTTGTTTTGCCTTCCCAGCACTTCCAAAAGTAAAGTTATCTTGATCTCAATCAAAGATATTTTCTTAATCTTGATTATACTGGCCCTCTGAAAGTGGTTATGTCAGTTGCTTGCCCCGAAGCAATTGAGATTAGGATTCAGTTTGCCCATCTGTAAAATGGGTAAAAAGGTACCTCAAAGAACTAAAGGAGCTTATGAATATAAGAACTAATTGAGTTAGCTTGGTTGCTGTTAATTCTGAACAAATTGTACGTCTGATTATGAATCATAATCGACAATTATGAATGCCTTAGGAAGTGCTTTGGGAGGTCTAGAAGCATGGGGATGGGGGGGTAGGAGCCGGATGGGACTGAGAGACGCTGGGTCAGAGTGTGGATAAAATTAGACCTGTTTGCTGGGAGTAGGACAGCAGAATTTGGTCCAGAAGGTTGCAGAACAGTCACCGGCACACAGCTCATAGAAGTCGGTGCCCGGGGTTCTGCCACAATGGTAATGTGTGGTTTCCACTGCTGCTCCTTGCTGGGGAAGTGAAGGCCTTTTCCTGTGGACTTTCTCACCCTCAGGCCTTCGGCGCTCCCACAGCTTCCTTCTTCTGCTGCCCACTCCTTGCATTTCACAGGCAGTTCCAGACCCAGGAATGCTTTTGATGGGACAGCATCCCCCGCAGTTCTGGAAAGTGGGCCTGGGGTGCCATGGTCATGTCCTGGGTGTCTGGAACTCATTTTAATTAGCAGCTGGGATGCTTTGATGCCTGGGCTCCCTTGGGCTTCCATGAGCTGACCACCTTGGCCTGGCTCAGTATTGACCTCTCGTTGACTTGGGCTCTGTTGTCCGTAGGAGGGGAAAGGGTATGTCAGGAGAGCCTGTGATGTGGCAGGTCTGGGCATACTCTGCCTTCTAACTTGGGGGTCCCAGGCCATGGGGCTCAGCTGTATTGTCAAGGAGCCCAGATTGCCATCAGAGCTGGAGAGTCTGGGGGTGGAGTTGAGTTCTGCAACCTTCTGGACCAAATTCTGCAGCTGGACTGGGGATAGTAGGCTAGAACTTTCAGTGTTGGTACAAGCTTGGAGAACTGCGGATTCTGGGTTCAAATTCCAGCTCTTCTATTTGTGGGCTGTGTGGCCTTGGGCAAGTCATCTAATCTCCTGGAGTCTCAGTTTTCTCATCTGTAAAAGGGGGATAATAATAGTACCTACTTCAGAGGATTCCTGTAAAGATTAAATAAATGTGTGTGTGTGTGTGTGTGTGGTAACTTGTAAGTGTTAGCTACAATTCCTAATATTAGTGTAAGGCCAAGGCTTAGATTGCTGAGCTGGGCGTTAGGAGTAGGTGCTGGTCAGGACTGGGGGCTGGAGTGAAGCTAAACAGCGGATGAGACCTGGGATTGAGGACAAACATTACAACAGTTGGGATTAGGGTTGGCTCTGGAATATAGCTTGATCCAGCCATTTGCTGCAGCCTTTCACTGAGGGGTGAGAGGAGCAGTGGCAGGGGTGGGGTGGGGGGGACAACAAAGGCAGCCTCCTTCCTGCCCCCAGTCCACAAGTACCAATATGGATGCCTGGGTACCCTTGCCTCCCCTCACTACACAGGGGGCCGTAGCCATGGAGGGAGCTCGGAAGGGGGAAGGGAGGTTCTGAGTTACTCAAACGTGGGTTGGGGGTGGTTTGGCAATAGAGCTGGTGCCAAAGGTTGGCAGAAGGGGAGATATAACTGCTGTTGTCAACCCCCGTTGGGTCTCCTCCCCATAATGGCTCTCTCAGGGGTAGTCTTGGATCCCTAGAGAGGTGGAAATGATACCAGTCTTCTCCTATGCCTGCTCTGACAGCACCAGAGCTTGGACGAAGGCCTGTAGAGGATGCGGTTCTCTAGGGAAGACCTCCTTGCCCAAGCGGCGTAGCAGGTCCATACACTGAGGTTCTGATGCCCTTGCACCTGCTGATGTATTCCCCTGTATTTGTGTCCATGGTCCTCATCACCTGGAGATAGCTAGTGGAAGAGTTTCCTTCTGAAAAGGAGGAGAGGTCTGCAGGAGGGAGGACGTCTGAAACCAGAGAATGGCAGTGTCTCTCCACAAAATCTAAAATGGCTTCCAGCGGCAATCTGCTTTAGAGCAGGTAGAAGGGACAGAAGAAGAATTTGCTCAATCACGGATGGGTGGGTGGACCAAAGAAAGAACCGAAATTCAGCAGCATCACTGTCTGGGGCAGGAGAAGAAGTAATTCTTTTTGTATCATTTCAATACACTGTCCACTTCTCTTTTTTTTATTTTTATTTATTTTTATTTATTTGACACAGAGAGAGATAGTGAGAGAGACAGCACAAGCAGGGGGAGTGGCAGGCAGGCAGAGAGAGAGGGAGAAGCAGGATCTCTGCTGAGCAAGGAGCCCGATGCAGGGCTTGATCTCAGGAGCCACCCAGGCGCCCCTACACTGTTCACTTCTTATGCTGATTAAGACAAACACACGGTTACTATCTGTTTATTTGTATGGCGCTGCCTGGACTCAGCGTGAGAATGTGCATGTCTGCCAAGGGTGCTAGCTCCTGGGGTCCTCAGAGCTGCAGGAACTGCCATAGCTACAAGTGTTGCAGATGTGCTCGAGCCCTTGGGGCTTCAGCCTTGCCCTACCCCCTCCAAAGCCTGGAATCCGCACCCCCCCGGGGTGGGGGTGTGACGTGACTGGACATGCTACACCTGCCGTGTGAGTGTGCATGTGTGTTTAACGGAGGCAAAAGAAGGTCCTTGCATTGTGGCTTAGGGACAGAAAGGACACTTCTTTGAGAGCCAACCAGCCTGGTGTTATTAAGACTTACATTATTACATTAGGATCATTTTAAGTGGTCTGTAAGAGTAAAATGAGAGGAAGTGAGCACATGAGGGTTTGCTGGGCTCCAGTTGTGAAAATCAGAACGAGGAAACAAACACCAGAAGCTTCTCGTTAGAACCAGGAATGGATTATAGAACACCCAAGACTACCGTCTTTCCCAGTTTGTAGCTACTGCAATTAAAGATGAAACAGAAACAAGATTTAGATTATTGGAAAGGAAAAGACAAAATTTTATTGCTTGCAGATGATATGATTTTATACCTAGCCTACTAAGAGAATCAAACAAAAATGAACCCTAACTCTTGGATTTAATAAGAGAGTTTAGTGTGTTGGCTGCAAGCAGGATAGATATACTCAAATCAAAAGCTTTCCCACATACCAGCATTGATGGGCTTTGAAATATAATGAGAGAGATAGAGATAGAGATAGATAGGGAGACTACTTTTAGAAACAAAGCTCACAAAATATTCAGGAATGACCTTAGAATGTGCGGTAGGATCTATGTAAAGATCCCATTTAAAAAAAAATCCCTACGTAAAAATATCTGCTGAGATTTTATTTAAAAAAAAGAAGATGTGAATTAATGGGAAACCATACCATGCTTTGTTTTCTGATTACAAATGTTATATATGTCTTCCTTCATTAACTACTTACTGCATTTGCACTATGTGCTATCAGCTGGAGTTTCAATAGTGAAAAACACAGATATGGTCCCCATCTTTATGGAATTTACATTTGAGTGGAAGAATAGACGATAAAAGAATAAACCAAACAAATTATTTGCATAAACACATTTATCACGATAAATGTTCAAGAGAAGTGGCCTTTATCTTTGACTTCTGTGGGATCTCTCCACAGACTCCTCTTTAGTTCTCTAAAGTACCTAAACTTGTCTTTACTACAGATACACTGACTATAGCAAATTTGTTAAATGTGTAAGCAGGATACCAATAAATCACCTCAGCTCTCAGTGACAGAGGTCAGAGTTCCCTGCAGACTACGTTCTTTCCTTTAAAAAGGAAATCTTTTTTCTTTTCTTTTTACTTTGTTTAAATGCATCTTGCAAAAGTCAAGCAAAATACCAGAGGGTTTGGTTTGGCCTGTGTCCCCTAGAGGTGGGGCAGGTCCACTTCTGGGCTTCCAGCTAGCCACGTTTAAACTCAGTAGTTAATCATAAGAATGCAACGGGTTCTTCTTGATTGAACTATCACAGTTTTGTGGACCACTGCTTGGCTTGAACGGTCAACCAGGGAAGGTGGTATTTTAAAGGTTTTTGCATCCTTATAAAAGTGAACAGGATAGAAAATGCCACTGAAGCATAAGGGTGTTGAACTGAATGTGGGGATAAATCAGTCTCCAGTACACCATTTTCTAATATGGTTTTTCTTCTGCATTTATTACTGATGTCTTAAACTTTTCATCTTCTTTATCCCCCTCTGTTCACACCCTGGATGAAAGTTTACAGATTTCCTCTACAGTTTCTGCCCTATCCTCCATCATCTTCTTTCCTTTTGCCCTGTCAGAATTTTCCAAGGGGGCTTATCGCTAACAGACAACATTCAGCTCTGGAGAATAAAGGAAGCAGATAACCATATTCTGCACAGAGTGTTCTCCTTTGATGCTCTCTTTATATAGCATGCTAAGGACATATGGAATTAATTCTTCTTCTGAAGCTTCACAAGTTGCCAACTGACACATTTGTTTTCAGAAGGAAGGTAAGTATAGGCCAGGTGTGGTGGTGGGCTAGGTCTTAAAAAAATGTTTCCGATTGGCCAGGAGAAGAGCCGAGAGTGCTCCTGCATTGTGGGAGCATCCAAGAATTTGAGGACTGTTCCCAAGGAGGATGACTCACCCTTGGCTTTGCCTCCTGGGCTGCGGCGACAGATACCTTCCAGGAAGTGGGGACTTGAATGATAAACTGTTAGAGTGTGAAGGGAACTTTAAACACATTCTTCCCAGTCATTCCTTTTAACTAATGAAACTGAGGCCTTGAGAGGTGGAAGGACTTTCAAAGGGAGCCTCAGTTGCCAGCCCCTGTGGTGTTCCCAAGACACTTGGCATCTGCTAGAAACTTCAGAAGCCACTCCCGGAATCCACCCATGATCTGAGCTGAGGGCTCTGGGAGTGGCTCCCCTCTTGCTCTACGGCAATGAGGAAGTCATATAGTATCTTTTTCTTTAGAGACTGGGAGAATGATTCATCTTCAAGTCCCAAAAAGACAGTGACAGATTCTTAAAGCTGCACACAGCCATGAGAAAATGACAAACATGTGAGGCGCTAAATCAGAAAAGTGCTCCCAGTGGTACAGCTGTGAAGAGGACAGCCCTGTACACTTTCGGGCAGTGGAAACAATGCTTTGCTTGGAACAGGTGTGTGTGTGTTCAACTTCAAGTGCTTCAGGAGGGTCAGAGTGGAAGGCATTTGAAACAAAAGATAATTTACAAAGATGTGGGGAACGCTTTACGGTCCAGGATCACAAAGGGAATGAGAAAACCATCGAGACCATAATCAAGTCTCCAACAACTACATTTTCATTGAAACATTTCAAAGCTACAGGAAAGTTGAAGGATAATGCAGCGAACACCTACCCATCCTTCACCTAGATTTGCCAATTGTTAACATTTGAACTTTATAGATATTGTGACACTTTACTTTAGCATGCCTCTCTTGAGAATAGTGACATTTCCCCGTGTGACCATATTACCATGACCACACCTAAGAAAACTAACAATAACTATTATTTATAGTTTGTATTCAGTTTCTCCCCAGGTGTCTTTTCTTTTTTTTTTTTTTAAAGATTTTATTTATTTGACAGAGACACAGTGAGAGAGGGAACACAAGCAGGGGCAGTGGGGGAGGGAGAAGCAGGCCTCCCGCGGAGCAGGGAGCCCGATGCAGGGCTCGATCCCAGGACCCTGGGAGCATGACCTGAGCCAAAGGCAGACGCTCAACAACTGAGCCACCCAGGCGCCCCACAAATGTCTTTTTATAAGATTTTTTTTTTTCAATCTGGGATCAATCAAGATTCATGCATTATATTTAATTACAGTGTCTTTATAGAATAATTGCCCACCTCTCTTTTTCATGACACTGGAGTTTTGAGGAGACCAGGCCAGTTGTTGTGTAGAATGTGTCATACTCTATATTGATTTAATTGTTTTCTCTTCATCATTTTTAGGGAAACATTTTAGGCAAAAATACTTCATAGGTGAGATTGTGTGTCTCTTTTTGCTTCATGCAAGTAGACACATATTGTGTGGTCACTCAATCACCTGCCAGTTAGTGAGATGTCCCCTATATTCCTCCATTTCCCCCTTTATAGTTAGTAAATTCTCTGTGCAGTGACACTTTGAATCCATGTGAGTATACTGCCCCCTGTAGTTAGTCATTGCTTGAAATGAAGATTACATCACTGGTTGCAAAGGAGTTTTTTTTTTTTGAGAGAGAGAGTGAGCATGTGTGCCTGAGTTGGGGGGAGGGGCAGTGGGCAAGGGAAAAGCAGAGAATCCCAAGCAGACTCCCCGCCAAGCATGGAGCCATCTCTGGGCTCAATCCCACGACCTGGAGATCGCAACCTGAGCCAAAACCAAGAGTCCGATGCTCAACTGACAGGTCCAGCCAGGTGCCCCAGAGAGAGAGAATCTTAAGCAGGCTCCACACCCAGTGTGGAGTCCAAGGCGGGGCTCTATCTCATAACCCTGAGATCGTGACCTGAGCCGAAATCAAGAGTCGGTCACTTAACCAATTGAGCCACCCAGGCATCCTGCAAAGCCGTCATTTTTAAATCCTGTATCACTCCTATATTTATGAGTTGACATTCCTCTGTAAGGAAAATTTCTCTCTTTCTCTCTCTTGAGTATCATCGTGGACCATGGATTATTTTTCAAAAACATTTCATTGTGTTATAATCCATTATCATCATTACTCCATTATTCTATTTGCTACTCAAGTTGTACCAAATTTGGGTAGCAGGAGCCCTTTCAGGGTGCCCCCTACAGCCTTTTGGCATGTCTTGGTTAGTCTTTGAGCCCTTCCTTGCTTTCTGGTGCAACGAAATGTTGCAGGGTCACTTGTATTTTCCCTACTCCAGACCAGGAGTCAGGATTTTATCAAAGGATCCTTATGAGGAATGACATTTTTAAGCCATGGCCCAAGCACTAGATATGCTCATTGCTACTGGCATACACATTCACAGGAAAATAAAATCAACTTACAACAAATTTTAGTTACATTTCTTTCTGAAATATATAAATAATCCACTTCCTTGATCTTAAAATTAGATAAATCAGGAGGGAATAACCAGGGTCCATAATAACTCTTGAGGAAGCCCCAAGCATTTAAAAAAAACCAAAACAACAACTGAGTGCCTTTGAGAGATACTGTATTAGTTTCCTGTGGATGCTATAACAAAGTATCACAAACTTGCTGGCTTAAAAGAAAATAAATTTATTGTTTCATATTGTCTGGAGGATAGAAATGTCAAATCAAGGTGCTTGCAGAGCTGCACTCCTTCTGAAACTTGTAGTGGAGAAAGCTTCCTTGCCTCTTCTGGCTTCTGGTGTTTACTGACAATCTCTGATTGGCTTCTAAACGCACTACTCCAACCTGCCTCCATTGTCATGCAGGTGTCTTCTTCCTCTGTGTCTCTGTCTTTGTGACTCTTCCCTCTTATGAGAACATCAGTCATACTGAATTAGGGGACCCACGCTACTCCAAATGACCTTGCTTTAAAGCTTGATTTCACTTGCAAAGACCCTATTTCCAGGTAAGGTCACTTTCATGGGTACCAAGGGTTAGGATGTCCACATATCCTTTGGGGGATCCAGTCCAACCCATAATAAACACCATAATCCAGAAGGTAAGCATTAAAAGAGTGTTTAGCTGGAGTATGGAAACATCGATTTTATAGGAAAATTTTATAGGAAATCACCCCTGTAAATTCTGACAATACTTTTCTTGGGACTCCAAATTGAAAGAAATTCAATACATAAGACAAACCTAGAGTATTTATTTTAACCAGTTTTATGTATTGGTTAGGTAAGGATGAAAGAGAGAAGGAAGAAAGACAGAAGACAATGAGAGACATACTGATAAGAGAGAGCTCTCTGAACACCAGGAGATAAGAGATTGAGGGGCTGCCAAAGAGGGGATACATGGGGGGATTTGCAGGAGGAAAGCGGGGAGTGATGCTCAGTTGCAGGAAAGATCATTGTCTTCTGCTCTTTTAGCTGGACTCGAACGGTGTGACCACAGAGTCCATTCTGGCTCTTTACTTGCAACCACATTTTTTACTTATGCTTCTTTATTGAGAAAACTGAATATTAATCTGTTTTACTCCTTGGCATGGATGGGGCTGGGGACTGCATGAAGTGTGTATCTTTGGCATGACCCCCAGGGGTAGTCTTTTTTTTTTTTTTTTAAAGATTTTGTTTATTTATTTGACAGTGAGAGACACAGCCAGAGAGGGAACACAAGCAGGGGGAGTGGGAGAGGGAGAAGCAGGCTTCCCAAGGAGCAGGGAGCCCGATGCGGGGGCTCGATCCCAGGACCCTGGGATCATGCCCCGGGGCCGAAGGCGGACGCTTAACAACTGAGCCACCCAGGCGTCCCTCCCAGGGGTAGTCTTAACAGAGGTGGGAGTCCACAAGCAGCACCAAGACTGGAGTTTGGCGGGGGGCAGATTTGAGCCCGGGTGAGGCCAGTGTCTAGGTCACCAAATCCAAAGGGTCAGCCTTAACTAGACATGAATGTGACCTGAGGAGCCAGTCCAAAGACTGGTTGCCAAATTTGGTTGTTGTGGTGGGAACCACAACTGGTAGTCAGGAATGCCTAAGTAGCCAATACATCAGAGTGTGACAAGAGGGCGGGCGGGGGTGCAACGCTCCATGACCAAGGAAGGCATGTGCCCAGGGCAGACACAAGGAAGGTTTAACTCGATGTGTCTTACTCTGGGACCTCTTGTCTCCAGGCTCATTAGCATGGGTCTGAGGGAAGCCGGCGGAGTGGTGCCTCCAGAATGTCCTGGCACGAAAGCCTTGGCGTGTGGTGTGCGGAACACAGGCCTCCCCTAAGTCTCTTCAGCAGAACCCAGGTCCTGAACCCAAGGGCCTGACTCTGATCTTGGTGTTCATTTATCTCCTAGTGTAGTTTAAATGTCCAGATTTCTCTAAGAAGCCCAGGGAACAAACGCATGCAACTGGCCCTGTTAGAGACGTTGGAGACAAATGGGGAAGCAGACAGCTGAGAACCTTGTGCTCCTGGGTAGAGCCGAGCCCTGCGCTGCCACATCGAGGGCACAAGGGCTCATTCAGCTCTGTTGTTGCTCTGCTTTTTCTGTTTAGCTGATTTATTTATTTTTTTAGGTGAAAGTTTCTAATAGTTAATGCTTAAAATAATAGCTACAGACTAACCCCAGATGCAATTCTTTGCTTTTGTCACCATTTACTATAAATAAAATGAGAACAGAGTTATGATAATGATATACATATGTATATGCTAATGATATATACATATATATATGACTTATTTACTAATTGAGAGAGAGAGAGAGAGAGAGAATCTCAAGCAGACTCCCCTCTGAGCACAGAGCCCAATGTGGGGTTGGATCTCACAACCCTGAAATCATGACCTGAGCCGAAATCAGGAGTCATGCCAACGGAGCCATCCGGGCGCCCCATGTGAGTTACATATTTTTAAAATTATTCTGTGACAGAAATTTTCCTTGGCATCACTTGTTATACATTTATACCAGGAGAGTCATACCATCCAAAAGGTCAGTTTTACTCATTGTTCTCCCTTTTAGTGAGGAAGAACTGTTAAAATGTTATTTCAACATATGATTGTTTTAAACTGGGCTTTAAAACAATGTTCCTGGGGGCCCTAAGATTCTGCCAATGTGCCCCAGAGGTTTGCTTATATGTTATACAAGTTAAAAAAAAATTGAAGTGAAGTTGATAATAACAAAATTGATCATTTCAAAGTAAACAATCCGGTGGCATTTAGTACAGTCAAAATGTTGTGCAACCATCAACTCTGTCTAGTTCCAAATCACTATCATTACCCCAAAAGGAAACCCCATACTCCCTCTCCCTCCTTGCCCCAGCAACAACCAGTCTGCATTCTGTCTCCATGGATTTACCTAGTCTGGGTGTTTCATGTTAATGAAATCATACAATATGTGGCCTTTTGGGTCTGGCTTCTTTCACTTAGCATTTTTTAAAAGATTTTATTTATTTGAGAGAGAGAGAGAGCATGAGTGGGGCGGAAGAGCAGAGGGAGAAGGAGAAACAGACTCCCCAGTGGGCAAGAAGCTCAATGCGGGGCTCTATTCCAGGACCCTGAGATCATGAGGGTCAACCAACGGAGCCACCCAGGTGCCCCTCACTTAGCATGATTTTGAAGTTCACCCTCTTTGTAGCATATATCTGTATTTCATTCCTTTCTATGGCTGCACAGTATTCTGTTATGGGTATATACCACAATTCATTTATCCATTCACTCACTGATGGACATTTGAGTTGTTCCCACCTTTTGGCTCTTGTGATGCTATGGACATGTTTCTATGTGTGTACATGTATTTGAGTACTTGCTTTCAGTTCTTTAGGGTCTGTTGCTTTGTTTTATTTATTTTTAAATTTTTATTGTTATGTTAATCACCATACATTACATCATTAGTTCTTGATGTAGTGTTCCATGATTCATTGTGTTGCTTTGTTTTAAATCATTAGGAGAGCACAGAACTCTGCCTAACCCAGGTCCTCAATGCTGTCAGCCTTTGGGTTCACTGTCCATCACTGCTAATTGGATAAATCTCTAGCCCTTTTATCTGGGCAAGCTTCTGGCTCCTAGTTTACTCTCACCTGGTAGATGAAGTGGGCTGGGGGAGACTGGACAGCACTTTTCCATCTACATACGTAGTTTCTGAGAAGATTAATTTGATTATTTGTTTAGTCACTGAAGAAATTTCTTTGGCGCATCTGTTCTATGAAAGGCACTGTGCTAGAATACCCAGAGGCTAGGAAGAGATCTAAATCATGATCCTGTCCATCAGTGTTGGGCTAGCCAGTTGATTAGGACAATACCCACATGCAAAGAACTCTAAAATGAGGCACTTGACAAGTGTCCTAGGCCAAGTACAGAGGGAGAGAGCCCTTTTGCTGGGGTAACCAGGGAAGCTTTCATTAGAGTGTATTACTTGAAACCAACCTAGGTTGAATCTATATTAATAGGTGAGGTGTAGGGGAAGGCATTTTTCATGGTGAAGGTGTGGCAGGAGGAAATTTAGTGAGATCAGCTTGGCTGGAGCAAAGATTAATGTAGGGCAGAAGGGTGTGGGAAGGCTGACAGAGGGTTTGGTTCCAAAGGATTGGGAGTTTGCACTTTATCCTGAGCCAAAATAGAGTCTGGTGGGAAGTAGTCTAATAATTGGGCATGAACCTTTATTTCATTTCATTTTATGGCTGTGTGGCTGTGATGATGGTCACTGTTTAGAATAGCAACTTTTGCCAAATCCTCAAGAAACTTCACCTGTTTAGTCACTTATTTTCTGCTTCTCTGATACTTACTGAAATTCTTTCTGAGGAGTAGCCATTGATGTCTGGAGCCAGAGCACTGTTTTGGTTTATCAAGCCTCTGATTTTCATTGAATACTTAGTATTTTAAAATTGGTTACCTTATTAACAAGTTATTTTGCTTTTGTGACCTGAAGTAATGCTATAAAATATTTACTGTAGTGATTTATTGCTTAGATATATACTTTGTATTTTTCAAAAAGGAAAAAGTCATAGCAGGAAGAAAGAGAACAAGGTAGTTAGTCTATTTGGTTGTTTGTCCTACTGGGGTATCTGACCTGATTATCTTACCTACTACAAATCCTCTGGTACTTAGTGTCACCCAATACACAGTGCAATCAGTTACTTTTTTGCTACTGTATTGTAAATAATACTTAATTGTATCTATTCAATTAAAAAAATAAAGATTCTTTCTGAGGACCTGCCCAGCAGGTAAATTATAGGTCTATGCCAGAGTGTGCTCTGTGGAACATCACTTCTGTGAATAGGATTCCATGGTCAAACAAAAATTTTTTCAAAAAGATTTTATTTATTTGAGAGAGAGAGCACAAACAGGGGGAGTGGCAGAGGGAGAGGGAGAAGCAGGGAGCCTGCTGCAAGGCTCGATCCCAGGACCCCAAGATCATGACTTGAGCTGAAGGCAGATGCTTAACTGACTGAGCCCCCCAGGCACTCCTTTGGTCAAGCAAATTTGAGAATCATTGCATGGTGCATCTCGCTCTAGGAGGTTCACAGTGCACATGAGCAAGTGAAAGGCTTTCAAAATCCTGCAGCAAGGATACCAGTTTAATTTGTTTAGCCCAGCCTTTCCTAAATTTATCTGCTGCAGTGGCTTGCATGGTGTGCCTCCCCCCCCCCCCCGCATACATCTATGTCAAATCCCTGGAAACTATGGATGTTACCTTATGTGAAAAAAAGAGTCTTTGCAGATGTAATTAAGTTAGGGATCTTGAGGTGAGATCACCCTGGATTCTCCAAGTGGGCTCTGAATCCAATGACAAGTGTCTATATAAGAGAAAGGCAGAGGGGAATATGAGACAGACAGAAGAAAAGAGACACAGAACAGACACAATAAGACAAGGCAAAGATTGGAGTGATGTGTACACAAGCTGAGGAAGCTAAGGAGCCAGCAGCTGCCAGGAACTGGAAGGCTGGGAAGGATTTTCCCCTAGAACCTCTTGTGGGGTTTTGTGAGAGAATTGTGGATGCCCTTCAGGTTCCAGCTTTCAGATTCCCCTGCATACGACTTGATTTCAGAACAAGGCAATCACTGTGGTCTGTGGGTGGTGGCAGAGGCGATTTGCTGGCCCCGCAGGGCTCAGTGCAGGGGGCAGCTTCCTGCTTCCAGCAGAGGCACACAGTGCTGCACTGTGCAGTGCCGGATTGGCTTGTGCCTTCTTGTTCTCTGGCCAGTCCTCTGCTCTGGCTTTGGAATGATTCCTGGAAGTTCAGCCTGGAGTCTGTTTCTTGCCAAACCGGCTTCAGTGGTTCTGGAAGTTACACGATACTGTCTTACAAATATCTTCTTGCTTCATCTAGCCAGAACAGATTCTGTTCTCCTTAGCTAGACCCTTACTGATGACCTCCCTATGCAAGTGTTGGGTGCATATGTAAAGAAGCAGTGACTAAAAAGCAATACAGTTAGTGAATATGTTGATGGGATCACAAATCTAAAACCTATAGCAAAAATTTCCCTGAATTTATATAATTATGGCTTTCGACTAAAAATGTCCAGTGACAGTGACAAACGTGGTTTAAAAAATACTGTATGTAAATAAAAGTGAGTCCGTTAGACGCTTTTATTTATTTATTTATGTTATGTTATGTTAGTCACCATACATTACATCATTAGTTTTTGATGTAGTGATCCATGATTCGTTGTTTATGTGTAACACCCAGTGTTAGAGGCTTTTAAAAGTGCTTCTTGGGGTGACTGAGATGTTGAAAGACTCAAGGTAAGAGTTTATTTTATTTTATTTTTTAAAGATTTTATTTATTTATTTGGGGAAGAGACAGAGGGAGAAGCAGACTCTCTCCTGAGCAGGGAGCCGGATGCAGGGCTCCGTCCCAGGACTCTGGGATCGTGACTTGAGCTGAAGGCAGACGCTTAACCGATTGAGCCACCCAGGTGCCCCTAAATCATTTATATTTTCAAGTTGGCCAAAACACCCCAGAATCTCAACTTTGTTTTTTGAGGTGTTTTCCCCTTGTATATATATTCAGAGTTACCTGATATTCAAATGAAATGGTATTAGTATGGCCTGAAACTCACGTGCAAGGAATGACCGTTCAGAAATGCTTGCCTACTGGATCAAGGCTCCACATAATATATAGCAATTTGGTGTTCAGTTGACTACTTAAATGACAGATAAAATGGGTGAGTCAGTGTTGCTGTTGTGACACAGGCTCTTTCTTCTGTTTTCCTTCTAATTCCTACCATCTCCACGGTTTCTGCCTCTTCACCTACTCCTAACACAGATGAGTAGGGCCTGGTCTCTGACTCAGGGAGCTTGCAGGGTCCAGTAAGGGAGATGATGTGTAGATTCACAGCGGAGAGAATCGCTCAGTGAGCAAGAGGATGCTTCCATTTATGCAGAGACTGATTTCAGGAAGGAGGTGACATTTCGGTTGAGCTATCCATAGATTTTATTTTATTTTTTTTTAAAGATTTTTTTTCTTTTTTTTTTTGACAGAGAGAGACACAGTGAGAGAGGGAACATAAGCAGGGGGAGTGGGAGAGGGAGAAGCGGGCTTCCTGCCGAGCAGGGAGTCCCATGTGGGTTTTGATCCCAGGACCCTGGGATCATGACCTGAGCCGAAGGCAGGTGCCTAATGACTGAGCCACCCAGGCGCCCCGAGCTATCCATAGATTTTACTAGATCATTGGAGTGATCCTTCAGATGGAAACTGATAGTTTCTTCCGTGGACTTCATCAATCACCAGTTGTCTGGAATTCTAAATAAAACCCCCACGTCAAAGCAGAACTTTCCAGCAAGTTGATATTCCCCTCCAGTGTGGGTGAAATGCCAGTGTAAGAGAGACTTGTGAAGCTTAGCCACGTTGTCTTGGCAAACAGATGGACGCCCTGCATTTACGAAGGAGGAAGGAGAATGCTTCCGCGTCAGCCTTTCCCTGGTGACTGTGACAGGTGGGAAACGTGACCCTGTCCGGGTCTTCGCCCCACCGGCTGCGGGGGTGGCCGTCGGGCGCAGTTTCCCCGCGCTCCGCTGGGTCGCACTGTGGCCCCACGAATGCGCGCCCGGGCCGAGCAGGGGCGCTCGGGAGCGGCGGCCGGGTCCAGCCTCGGGCGGAGGTGGCGGCGCTGGGGCGGAGGCAGCGGCTGCCGTGCCGCGGGCCTCCGGGGGCCGTGCCCGACGCAGAGCTTTTCCAAACCCCAGCAAGGCGTGCACTCGACAGCATATCCCAGCGGTGGGACCTCGCCAGCCCTCGGGGAAGGCCGCTCTCGTCTCTGGGGGGGTCTGACCTCTCTATTTGCTCTTGTCCTTCGGTTGGCACAAAAGGAGTGGTGCCCCAGGAGAGAGGGCCGGGGGGTGAGGGGTGGGCTCCGATCCAGTCGCGGTCAGGGAAGCGGGTACCCCTCCAGTCGTAGCCACACTCATTCTGACTCCCCATACGCGGGTGGGGAAGTGCTCTTTTGATTTCTTGCAGAACATAAGTATATAGACATCTCCTATTAAACTCCCTCCTTACACAAAAAATGGGGTCTTCTGCACCCCCTCACCCCCCAACCCCCGACCCTAATACGTCTTGGAGATGGCTTCACATCCGTGCATGTGGATCCTCGCCGTTCTTTCAGAATGGCTGCCTGGTGTTCTATTAGACAGCACACCATAATTATTCAACCCAGTCCTCACTGAAGGATACGAAGCTTGTTTGCTGTCTCGTGCTGTTACAAACAGTTCTGCAGGGAACGTGTGTGTATGTGTCTTGGGTTATGTGCACACCTGTGTCTATAGGATAAATTCTTAGAAGTGGAATTGTCTTGTTGAAGAATATTTGCATTTTTAATTTTACTGACCTTGCCAATTAAATGTACTACCAAATCATACTCTCCTCAGTGACTACTCCCCATCTCCCACCTTGTTACCACTAGGTTTGTTGAGCTTTTAAAATATTTGCCAAGGGTGCCTAGGTGGCTCAGTCGTTAAGCATCTGCCTTCAGCTGGGGTCATGATCCCAGGATCCTGGGATCCAGCCCTGCATCGGGCTCCCTGCTCAGCAGGAAGCCTGCTTCTCCCTCTCCCACTCCCCCTGCTTGTGTTCCCTCTCTCGCTGTGTCTCTCTCTGTCAAATAAATAAAAAAATCTTAAAAAAAATAAAATATTTGCCAATGTGAAAGATTAAAAAGTAGCATGTCATTGTTTTCATTTGCATCTTTTAAATTTGGGGTGAGGTTTATTCTTTTTCATATGAATAAAGCTATTTGAATTTAATAACCAGATGGTTTATGTCCTTTGCCCATTTCTATTCGAATGTTGGACTTTTTCTTATGGATGCAAATGCTTTTTATGTATTAAAGAAATCAGATCATTGGCTGTCATATCGATTCAGTCTTTGCCCTCATTTATGGTACTTACCATTCGTAAATTTTAATATTGATAGAGTAAAATTTGTCATTTTTTTACTTTATAGCTGTTGGGTTTTCTGTTTTGTTTACAGAGACCTTCCCTACTCAACTATTGCATCCAGATGCTCCCAAGGTTTTTTTTTTTTTTAATTTTGTTTATTTATTTTGACAGAGAGAGAGAGACAGCGAGAGAGGGAACACAAGTGAGGGGGTGGGAAAGGGAGAAGCAGGCTTCCCATGGAGTAGGGAGCCTGATGTGGGGCTCGATCCCGGGACTCCAGGATCATGACCTGAGCCGAAGGCAGACGCTTAACCAACTGAGCTACCCAGGTGCCCCCAGATGCTCCCAAGTTTTAATTTAGCCATCTCTGCAAAGAGATTGCTGGTACTGCGAGCAGCTTACTGTATGCTAGGACAGAAGGGAGGGAATATTCTTTTATTCCATGGGGAAAATACATGATTTGGAGTCAAGCAAGTAGTTTGCCTTTTAAAGAATAACATTTATTCCCTGTTAACAAAGATTATATATTTTTATTGCAGGAAATTTGGAAATGTATGATATGAAGAAGGAAAAAAGTCATATGTAATTCTGCCACTTAGAGATAAACAATGATGTATATATATATAATATTTATATTGTCTATATTTTGAGCCTACTTTAAAAAATATAGCAATATTTTATGGGAATTTTCTTAGGGTAGTAAATCTTTCTTTTTTTTAAGATTTTATTTATTTATTGACAGAGATATAGTGAGAAAGGGAACACAAGCAGGGGGAGTGGGAGAGGGAGAAGCAGGCTTCCCGCTGAGCAGGGAGCCTGATGCGGGGCTCCATCCCAGGATCCTGGGATCATGACCTGAGCCGAAGGCAGACGCTTAACGACTGAGCAAGCCAGGCGCCCTTCAATTGTTTTTTTTTAAGATTTTATTTATTTATTTGACAGAGAACGAGAGGGAGAGAAAGCACAAGCAGGGGGAGTGGGAGAGGGAGAAGCAGGCTCCCCACTGAGCAGGGAGCCCGATGCGGGGCTTGATCCGAGGACCCTGAGATCATGACCTGAGCCGAAGGCAGATGTTTCACTGACTGAGTCACCCAGGCACCCCAGGTGATCAATTTTTATTATGTAAGTTATTTAACATGTTTAGCCCATCCAAGTTGTAAGGTATTTTAGGTAGTTTCTAATTCTTCACTATTGTAAGCAACAGTGATAATATGCATCTCTTTTTTTCTTCTACTTTAGCCCGTTTTGTATATATACAATGTACTTCAGAACAGGAGACTATGGATTTCACTTCAGGATGGAGCCTCCCTGGTCCCTAACTGTTTTTTGCACATGATCAGTTAATCTCTGTTTATAATGTGCCAGGACCCTATAGATTCTGTGTCTTCCTTTGATATCTTTTGGGGGAAGTATTCATGCTTTTTGCACATAAAGGAAGAAGTCAGTCAACAATTCAGTGTCTTACAGTTTTCATATTGCAGAACTTGCCTGACTAAAAATAAACATTTTCCTTTTTAAATATATAAAGTCTCTGAAGCTTGGAGTGAGAAACTATAAGCAGTATCATTTTTGTGTCTCGAAAGGAGGTCAGAGACCATGTAGTCCAATCCCTTCATTTATAGGTAAAGAAGTTGAGGCTCAGAGATCTTATGTGCCCTGACCAGGACTCACACCTCAGCCCCTTGAGGTGGCATAGGGTTCATAGTGGACTTTTTTGTTGCCCATTGTCTGAATTGTCCATTCTTTCTTTAATGCCACTTTTTAGGTGAATGGGCCTTTATTAGCTGTGATTACAGAATTTCTGAGCAGGGCACACTTCTGTGGAATCCTGGCTTTGCCAAATGCCTGGCTACAAGGGAAATTTCTATATACAGGGTTCTTACCTTCTCCTTCTAGGTCTGCCATTTACACTGAAAAGGTTTGTTTATGAATTTCCTTTCTTACGTACAAAGAGTTTAACCTATTTTACACTGGGGTTTTCCCTTGATACTCATCAGGCTTTTATTTTACTTCTCACTGAGAAAGCAGAACTTATTGTGAACTCTCTTCATAAGGGCTTTCATTTACACTTCAAAAGAATGCTTTAGAAAAACAGTATGAAAGCTTTGGAGTCTTCTACCTAATTGATTTGAAGATAAATATAGTTAAAACCCCTATACTTGGATACTGAACACCTTCTATATACATCAGTTTTTGATGATCTTTTAGGACAAGAAATCAGTAAGGTTAGTCTGATAAAGCTCAGCTTGCTGGAAAATTGAGGAATTCAAAGTTGGTTTGTTTTGGCCCTGGCTGTCCCTTGGACTAAGACATCGTAAGACTGAATCCATCTCCCTTTTCTTTCCCTTACTAGATTTTGCAGATAGCTTTCTCCTTTGCTTTTGACATAGAATAAAGCTTTTTTTTTTTTTTTTAAAGGTCTGGGAAATCATTTTTGCTCTGGACTTGGCTTCTGATGAATTGTATGACCTTGGGAGAAATTCCATATAGAGAGTTCTTTGTACCTCCTTTTCCTGAAGAATAAATAGGATATCCTACCCAACAATGACATTCAGAATATTAGAATATAAACTTTAATTTTGGATTTTGAATATGGCTGATAGTCACAATCATGGACTGGCTTGTTAAACCTTCACTGAGAAAATGGCGGTATCAAGAAAGAAAACTAAGAAAATCCAGCTTAAGCCACAAGGAGGAATTTATTGATTCATACAAATGAGAAGTCCAAGTGGGGGTAACTGTGGCTTCAGATGTGGCTGATTCCACAAACTGAAGTGATGCCTTTGCTCTCCATTTTTCAACTCTGTTTACCTCTGCCTGGCTCTATTCAAGCTTTATGGTCTTTATAGTTCAAGATCCTGGAGTATGAGAGGCAACATATCTCTTTTAGTACCCACGTGTCAAATCTTAGGGAAGATACTGTTGGTCCAGCTTAAGACACTTGTCTATCCCTGACCAAATAATTGTGGCTAGAAGAATGGAGTACCCTGATGGGCCAGCCAGCTTTGTGAGCCATATTTTTAGCCGGGGGACAATTGAGGCAACATGATAGACAACCTCATCATGATCCCATGAAGTCAAGTGAGTATGGTTCTACTGTTCCAAAGAGTAAAGGGATGATAAACAGGCCAAACCAACACAACAAAAGCCTTTGGATGAAGTGTGAGTGTATTAGCTATAGAGTTGTTCAGTGTTTAGACATGTTTATGTCTCTCACACATAAATGTAACTTATACATATGCCCACATTGAATTTGATTTCACTATAAATCTTAATTAAGCTCCATTGAACAGAAGCAGCACCATAATAAGCCTGGCAAAGATGTGGTATTGATATAGAAATGTATATCAGGCTAGAGAGATCAAAGTAAGAAGATAATATTTTTTTTCAGCCTCAGTTAGCATAGAGACATTATATTTATAAGTTTTTCTTGGCTTCTTTCGTCATATAATTTAGAGAAGTTCTTCAGAACTATTTTTTTATTATAAAAGTAGTATAAAAGAATATAAAATAAAAGTGAAACTCTCTCCTACTTTCAGAAATAGAATAGTTTCTTTTATAAAATTCCAGAAACTTCCCATGTATTTGCAAGAATATATATATATTTTATATAGACACATAGGATATATGTCTGCTCTGCAACTTGCTTTCTTCACCCAGGGCCGTATTTTGGAGATCTTCCTTTGTTAGCGCCGATAAAGCTCCTTCCTTCTCTTTAACAATTGCACAATTTTCTGCAGTTTGAATGTGTAACTGATCCCCTCATCAGAGGATTTTAAGGTGCTTTACAAAGAAAGCATCACTCTTTGGTCTCTCCCTGCCTGCAGGAAACCTGGAGGTCCTGTGGCTCAGAGTTGGGCCAAGTTTTCCCCATTGATAGTAGATGCAGCAGGAGCGGTGATGCCATCAGGGATTTCCCAGAGGGAGCAAAATTCCCCTAGGACTGAAGTGGAGCCAGAATCTGGTCCTATTAATGTCCCCCCCTGCCCCAACACTGCCTTCCCTGTGGTTAACCAGACAGGAGGTCCATTGTTGAGTGGTTTGGCAGGTGTCTGAGAAATTTGCAAGGATGTAATGACTTCCTCTCTAGCTTGTAGCCAAACTTGAGGGGACTGATACTAATTTCTCAGGATTACTACATAGCTTCTGTTCTCCAGCCCCCTGAAGGGGCTTCTTGATGTCCTTTATCTGTTTGCAAACATCAGCATGTATTCCTAGGTTATGGTCGATCACAGGTAATTGATTTATGTCTAGTTTGGAAATGCTTATAGCAGATGGAATTGCCTCCAGTGTCTGTTTCTTACCACCAAGTTACCAAAACTGTCCTAAAAAGCAGACTGGGCTGAAGGGACAGTACCAGGATGGAGCGAGAGAGCAGCTCAAAGGTAAGTGAGCAAAGGAGCCATCCTCAACTCAACTGTCTAATTAAGAAAAGGTCTTTGGCCCCCTTATCTCCCAACTCTGCCTCCTGATATTCCTTTGCCCTTCCTGCTTCACGCCCATCAGCTTCCATGTCAAAGGAAAGCCTTCTTTTTATTTAAAAAATGTCTTAGCTCATGGAGTCTCCAGGGCAGATGAATGGCTTCAGAGTTGCCATGACCTAGAAACTAGAATTTAAGACCAGAAGGTGTCTCATCCCACGTTCCCTCATTTACTGCAGACTTCTCTCTCTGCCTTTCATTGCCCTTCCGTATGGTTTTGCCTATTGAAATTCTTATCCTCTAGACTCAGCTCTGATGCCACCAGGAAGGTGTCTCTAGTTATCCCAGTGAGAAAGGGTCCCTGACCTCTGCTGCATGTACCAACTGCCCATTGTCTTCCTCACTGGACCCTGGATGTTCTTGGAGGTTTTGTCCTAGAGTGCTGGGGTAGACAAGCTTTCCTCTTCCCTACCAGACTGTCTACTTCCTCCCTCAAGCCTCAGAAGGCGCTGTATTCCTAGCAGCTAACATGATGCTTGGTTCATAGTAGGAACTTAATACGTCTGTTGAAAATCTGAATCTGTCTAGTTCAAGATCTGCTGTGAGGACTTGAACTTTGTCTTATAATTAAATCACTGGCATCTTTTTGGGGGCCAATCTATTTGTCCCTTTTGTTGGTTTTTGAGTTCTGGTGATGCTTAAACATTTGAAAATAAATATTTTTAAATGGAAGGTTTTTCCCTCCTTTAGTGCCCTAGTAGACTTTAAAACTATCAGATCCTAGGAAGTAACCATACAGGGACAGGTGGCATATGAGTCTAAATTGTTTTGTAAATTCTAAAGTCAGAACAAAAGGGAAAAGAAATAAATGTCAAAAGACCTCAGGAAATAGCATCTTGCCATGCAAGAGGTTGGGCACAATCCCCATCTTGCCACAATATATTTTTGGACCCTGGAAACCCTCCTGAGCTTCTCTCCAACATAAGGAAGAACCTGCAATTACAAGTACAATGACATTATTTTACCTCCCTAGGGTGGCTGGAGCACAAAGAACTCAGAGAGGCCCATGTGGGCGTTGGTTTGGGGCTACAGGAATGTGCTCAGAAAGAAGGTTCTGTTTGTTTTATGACTTGACACAGATGTAAATGGCAGCCCTCAAGGCCTTTGTTAGAGCAAGACATTTACTCCTTAGGTTTTCTGTCCTGGAATATCACCTCCTCCTCCCCGAGGATGGCAGTTCTGACTAAAACATGCTGCAAAAGCTATCTTTGGCTTTTTATTGTCTTCTGAAGACAGTCCAACCTCTTAATGTAGATTTTCAAGGCCCCAAAAGGCCAGCTCTGGCTCAGATACATATATATATACATATATATATATGTATATATATATAGTGAAGATGGCAAGTCTGGAAGCTGTAGGAGAATCTCTTTCCTAGTCCGAAGTGGAGAGAATCAAGATTTCTCCTATTTTCAAAGAGCTCTAAGCAAAATTTCTGGTACTTCTATTTAGTGACCAATTTTCATTTATGATCGCTGTCTTGCTAGGGGAGTTCTGATTGACTTTCCCCTCTTCATTTTCTTTGGGAAGCCCATCATGTGGTTTAAGGATTTTCCTTTTACTTCCTCTTTTCAGAACTTATAAGTAATTAAAAATTTTTTCCTCTGAAGAAAATGTATGTTGGGCATCTGGGTGGCTCCGTTGATTAAGCGTCTGACTTTGGCTCGGGTCATGACCTTGAGGTCCTGGGATCGAGCCCAGCGTGGAGCCTTCTTGTCCCTCTGCCCCTCCCCCAGCTCATGCTCTCTCTCTCTCAAATAAATGAATAGACTTTTAAAAAAAGTATGTTCGTTGGAGAAAATTATAAAACCTCAAAAAAGTTTAAAAAACAATAAAAGTAGTCTTAATTTTATCTGTAGGATTGAAAAAACATTTAAGCTATTTTGGGGTATTTCCTTTTGAGATCTGTATCTATACATCTATCTATTGGTTTGTATCTTGCATTTCTTCTCAATTCAGCTTGGCATTGAAAGGATTGAAAGCATTTTCCTGCATTGATAGAATTCTTTATTAACACTTTAAATACTGCATAATAGGGGCGCCTGGGTGGCTCAGTCGTTAAGCGTCTGCCTTCGGCTCAGGTCATGATCCCGGCGTCCTGGGATCGAGCCCCACATCGGGCTCCCTGCTCAGCGGGAAGCCTGCTTCTCCCTCTCCCACTCCCCCTGCTTGTGTTCCCTCTCTCGCTGTGTCTCTCTCTGTCAAATAAATAAATAAAATCTTTAAAAAAAATACTGCATAATATTCAAGCTATGAGAAGTTGTATGGCTCAATGTAAGCTCTCTCCTTTTGCTAGACATTTAGACAGTTTTCATGCTGGCAACTAAATCTTTGCCTACTTTTTCTACTTCCTAAAAATAGAGTCTGAAAATTGGAATCACCAGTTAAGAAGGTATAACCTTTCTTATTGTGGGAAAATATGCATAACATAAAATTTACTCTTTTAGCCATTTTCAAATGTACTGTTTAGTGACATTAAGTACATTCACATTGTTGCACAACCGTCACCATCATCTATCTCCAGTTTTCATCTTTCCACACTGAAACCAATTAAACACTAACTCCGCATTCTCATCTCCACCCAGCCCCTGGCAATCAGCATGCTACTTTTTGCCCCTATGAATTTGACTACCTCGTATAAGTGGGATCATACAATATTTGTTGTTTTGTGTATGGCTTATTTCGCTTAGCATAATGTCTTCAAGGTTCATCGATGTGGTAGCATGTGTCAGAATTTTGGCATTTTTTTGAGGCTAAATAATATTTCATTGAGTGTTTTATACCATTGATAAACATAGGGTAGTTTACCCCTTTTGGCTAACGTGAATAGTACTGCTATGAACATTGGTGTACAAATACCTGAGTCTCTACTTTCAATTTTTTGGGGATATATACCCAGAGTGGAGTTAGGGGATGACATGGTAATTCTATGTTTAATGTTTTGAGGAACCACCATACTCTTCTACAGTGGCTGCACCATTTTTCATTCTCACTAGCAATGTATGAGGGTTCCAGTTTATCAAAACACTTGCCAATATCTGTTATATTCTACTTAAAAAAATAATAACCATCTTGGGGCACCTGGGTGGCTCGGTTGGTTGAGTGTCAGATTCTTGGTTTCTGCTCAGGTCATAATCTCAGGGTCATGAGACTGAGCCCCACAGTGGGCCCTGTGCTCAGCATGGAGTCTGTTTGAGATTCTTTCCCCCTCCCTCTCTCTTTTCCCCTCTGCCCCTCCCTCTGCTCGTGCACTCTCTGGCTCTAAAATAAATAAATAAATAAAATCTTAAAAAATAATAAAAAATGAAAAAATAACCATCTTAGTGAGTGTGAAATGGTATCTCATTGTGGTTTTGATTTGTTTTTTCCTAATAATTAATGATGTTGAATATCTTTTTGGGTGCTTATTGGCCATGGGTGTATCTTCTTTGGAGAAATGTCTATTCAAGTACTTTGTCTGTTTTTGAATTGGGTTGTTTGTTTGCTTTTTTGTGCTGAGTTGTACAACTTCTTTGTATAGTCTACATTTTAACCCCTTATCAGATATATCATTTGCAAATATTTTTTCTTATTCTATAGGTGACTTTTTCACTGTTGATAGTGACCTTTAATGTGCAAAGTTTGAAATTTTGTTATAGTCCAGCTTATCTATTTTTTCCTTTCTTAGTCTGTGCTTTTTGTGATATGTCCAAGAAATCATTGCCAAGTGTAATGCCATGAAGCTTTCCTCCTATGTTTTCTTTGAAGAGTTTTAAAGTTTTAGCTCTCATGTTTAGGTCTTTGATTTTGAGTTAATTTTGAATTAATTTTTTATATATGGTGTAAGGTAAGCGTCCAACTTCATTCTTTTGCATATAGAAATCCAGGTTTCCCAGAATCATTTGTTGAAAAGACTGTCATTTCTCCCACTGGCACCCTTGTTGATAATCATTTGACCATATATGCAAAGATTTATTTCTGGGCTCCCTAATCTATTCCATTGGCTTTATGTCTGTCCTTATGCCAAAAACATACTGTTTTGATTACTGTAGCTTTGTAGTAGGTTTTGAAATCAGGAAATATGAATCTTTTAACTTTGTTCTTTTTCAAGATTGTTTTGGCTGTTCGGGATCCCTTGAGATTCCATACAAATTTTAAGACTGGATTTTTTTCCCTCCATTTTTGGAGGATAGTTTTGTTGAATATGAAGTTCTTGGTTGATGGTCAGTACTTTACATGTACCATCCCACTGCCTTCTGGCCTCTATGGTTTCTGATGAGTAATCAGCAATATCTTATCAAGGATACCTTGTACATGATGAGTTCCTTTTCTCTTGTTGCTTTCAAGATTCTCTCTTTGTCTTTCAAAAGTTTGATTATGTTGTGCTTAGGTGCAGATCTCCTGGAATTTATTCTGCTTGAATTTCATAGCACTTCTCGGATGTGTAGGTTAATGTTTTTAATCAAATTTGGGAAGTTTTACCCTTTATCTTTTCAAATATTCTTTCTCCCTCTCCTCTTCTTCTGGGAGTCCCATTATGTGTATATTGCTATGCTTGAATCTGTCCCATAGGTCTTGAGGTTCTGTTCATTTTTCTTCATTATTTTTTCTTGCTGTTCCTTAAAAGATATAATCTAAAATGGCCTGTATTCAAGCTTACTGATTCTTTCTTCTGCCTGTCCAGATCTGGTGTTGAGTTCCTCTTGTGAGTTTTTTAAAAAGATTTTACTTATTTATTTGAGAGAGAGAGAGCGAGAGTGTGTGCGTGTGTGGGGGGGACAGGAACAGAGGGAGAAACAGACTACCTACTGAGCAGGGAGCCCAATGTGTGTCTCAATCCCAGGACCCTGAGATCATGACCTGAGCCAAAGGCAGGTGCTTAACTGACTGAGCCACACAGGTGGCCCCCTCTAGTGAGCTTTTCATTTTAGTTATTGTCCTTTTCAACTCTAGAATTTCTATTTTTCAAAAAAATAATATTTATCCTTTATTGATATTCTCTGTTTGTTGAGATATCATTCTCATACTTTCCTTTAGTTCTTTAGATATTGGTTGCTTTTTGTTATGTGAATATTCTTAAAATAGCAGAATTTAAAGTCTTTATCTAGTAAGTCTAGTGTCTCAGATTTCTTAGGGACAGTTTCTACCAACTGCTTGTTTCCTGTGTATGGGCCATACTTTCTTACTTCTTTGCATACCTGATAATATTTTGTTGATAATGGACATTTTAAATGATTTAATGTGACAACTCTGGAAATTAGATTCTTCTTCCTTCCTCGGGTTTGTAGTTGTTGCTGTTTAATGACTTTTCTCAGCTAATTCTGGCTACTGAAGTCTCTTTTCTGTTAGCTTAGTGGTCAGCTAATAATTGGACAGATTTTCTTAAATGCTTGGAACCTGTAAGTCTCCAAACCTTTACTGATGGGTTTTGTGTGTGTGTTGGCATATGCCTTCATTGTTTAGGTAAGTTCATTATATCCTTGCCTCAGCCTTCAATCCTGGCTTGTGCAGAACCTCAAAGTTAGCCAGAGGCAAGAACTTAGGGTCTTCTCAGGTCTTTCCTGGGCATGTGCACAACCCAATGCACACAGGTGGCCTTCTAGATTCACAGAAATGTGTTGGAACTTTTCAAAGTCCCCAGTGAACATCTCATTCCCCAGCTTTTCCTTTTAATTTTTAAATTTGTTTGGTTGCTTGCTCCAACTGTTGTCACTGCCTCGGATAGTTGTGGTATTAAACAATTGCCACTGATTGTTTTTGAGAAATGTGTTTGGGGGGAAATGTTATTTGTACTAAGTGAAATCTGTGGCTGGCAAAATAAAGACAAGGCTTGTGAATGAGTTTTTCCAGGGAACCGTTAGATAGGACAAACAATGACAGTCGTCTGTGGTTTGGGCTTTGAATGAGCTCCAATCTTGTTCTGTGCCCTTCCGAGGCTACCTGGTGGCTCTGTTTTGCTATAATTGTGGGGCTATTGGTTTTCAAGGCTACCATGGGGCTGGAAATAGAGGGATGGGACGAAGGCAAGTTAAAATGAAACAAATGCTTGCAAGCTTGCTTTTGTTACGGAGACTCAGCTGCTTTCTCACATGAACCCTCCCCAGATTGTTGCAAGGCTTTGGTTAACTTCCAGGGTTCTGAAAAAGTTGATTTTGACAATTTTTGCTTGTGTTCGCATTACTTTTATGGAGGAGAGGATTTTCAGAGGTCCTTATTCTGCCATTTCTGTTATTGTCACCTCTTCCATTGATTATTCTGCATCTGGTTTTGTCAACAGGAAGTCAGATGTTAATTTGATTCTTGTTAATTTTAGGTACTTTGTTTTTAGGTATTATGAAATTTCACCATAATATATCTAGGTTGATCCTTTTATTCCAAGGAAATGTGTACTTCCTCAGCTCTGGGAAATCTTCTTCTCTGTTTCTTTGAGGGGTTCATTTCTTAGGTTCTCTCTTTTCTGGATGTACCCTTCATGTCTCTATCATACTTCTCATTTCTTTATCCTGTTGTTCTTTCTGGGAAAATTTCTCTATCCCACCTGTCAGCTTTCTAAGTCTATCTTTTGCTTTGTCCATTCTGTCACAGTAAGGGCTTTATTAAAATGTTTGGTGGTTTGTGATTGTGTTTTCATTTCTGATTTGAGAGGTTTAGATGGTGTGTCTGAGAACGTGCTCTCCTCAGGATCAAGATGTGAGGTTGGGCAGGGTGAGTCAGTAGACTTATCTGGCCAAGAGGCTTCCACTCTTTCTGGGTGAGGCCAACTGCCAGAAACACTGTCCTCATTTCCTGACCTAAATGCTGGCCCCAAATATGCCTCTGGGGCCTCCTGCTCTTATAATTTTGTGTGTGTGTGTGTGTGTGTGTGTGTGTGTGTGTGTGTGTGTGTTTAAGACCACCTGCCTTGCTCTTCTTATTGGAATGGCCCAACCAGTTCTGATGATAGCCCAGAATCCACACAGCATCCCAATATCTTCTCTCTCTAATTTGGGGCCCCTTGGAGCCATCTCCACCACTGTCCTCTCTTATATATATTTTAGGTTACTGTCTTGTGTTTTTCAAGGATGGCTCATATTTCTTGCCATAGAGGCTACCTTTCTTTGCTTACCTTCATTGTTTTTGTTTTATTTATTTAAAATTATTTTCTGTCATTGCTAATGATTTGGAGTTGGGAGGGTAGGCTGGAGCATGTCAACCTTCTTTATCCCATCTCCTCAGGTGACTTTTTAAAAAGTCATTTGGGGGCGCCTGGGTGGCTCCCCATCAGTTAAGTGTCTGAGTCTTGATTTGGGCTCAGGTCACGGTCTCAGGGTATTGAGATCGAGCCCCATGTTGGGTTCCATGCTCAGTGGGGAGTCTGCTTGAGATTCTCTCTCTCCTTCTGCCTCTGCCCCTCCCCCTGCTTATGCACACACTCTCTCTCTCAAAATAAATAAAATCTTAAAAAAAAAGTCATTTGAAGTTTTCCTCTAAGAATTCAGAATTGATAATCAGATGAGGAAGTAGCTTAATATTTGCCTCCCAATATCTTAGTAAGTGTTGGGAATTTAAAACCTGAGTATAGAGAAAGTATAGGTTTGGACCATCCCCTCGACTAAAAGTCATACTTTCTTTATCCATAGTTAAATGCCACCTTCCCTCCGAAGCTGCTCCTTGACTCTTGCCAGGCTTGTTGCTAGAGAACTTTGGTGGCCCTGCTGGAGACAGCACCTCCCTGGCTGGAGGCAGTGTTTTATAGCTTTGCAACTTTAGGGAGAGGTCTGGGTGGGGTCAGGTTCCAGCTGCTCCCCATAACACTTCCCACGAACTCGTTGTGTTGATAGCTGGTGCTGTCTGCGGTTCACTGTTCCAGCCAAGGGAGGCAGAAGCATTGCTTGTGTTGAAAAGCATTGACTCATCCAGCAGCCTCTGGCTGTGGTTTACTCCCATGCGTTTACAGACCTCTGGGGCTGGCATTTCTGTGAATTCTTTCAAGTTCATTCCTGTTCCTCAGGCTCACCCCTTTACAAGTGCTTGCTTGCCCTGCATGCCTAAAATGACAGAAGGACATCAACTCCGCGCAATAACTTGTCAGCGACTTTTCTTCAGGATTCTCCTGCGCTAGTGTGTTATCATATCCATGTTTGTGCAATGTCATAATAAAGATACTTTGTACTTCCCTAGAACCTTCCCCCTGAGGAATTTTTGAACATTTAAAGACGGTAGTTTTGCAATCTCATAATTTTCCAGTCTGAGGTAAATGTCCCTTTGTTAATTTTTAAGCAATGATTATGACTCTGAAGATAGCATGGCAGGCTTTTCATTTTACTGCAAAACAAAAGAACTCTGTATCCTAGGCTGATGTAGAAATGTGACATTTTATACTTACTAGGGGTGTAGATATACGTACAGGCATCTTTCGTTTATTAGTATTTCAGTGAAGTTGACTACAAGCTATTTGTCACAAAATTTATTTCATTTCCCCAAGACTTTTTGGTACGAAATTAGAGATTTATTTTTCCAGAGGGAAAAATTCGAACAGAAAATGTTCAAATTTTGTGAGGCAGGATTAAGGAGAGAGTTTAGCTCTCTGGGATCTAGTATCATAGATATCACCATGTCTGTATACTAGAAACACTTGGGAAGTTTTTAAAAAAAATACAGGTGCCTGAAATCTGTAGAGGCCGGAAGCAGACCAGTGGTGCCAGGAGCTGGGATGAGAACAGAGACTGACTACAAACTGGCAGTGACCAGGGAGCTTTTTGGGGGGTGAAGAGAAGGGTCTGCATGTGATTGTAGTGGTGGTTACACAATTGTATATATTTACTAAAAAATTATTGAACTTATAATGGGTGAATTTTATGGTCCATAAAGTATATCTTAATAAAATTCTTTAAAAAAGCCTGCCTGGGTATCACTTCAGATCAGGGAAATCAGAATCTCTGAAAGTAGGACTCTGGCATTGGCATTTTTAAAAAGCTCCCTAACTGATTTTAATGTTCAGCTCGGGTGAAGAACCACTGGCCTCAACCTTGTTTATCTTGGTAGGACAATCCTGCCCTGGGGCCAAGAACCTTCCGGACAGTATTACTTAGTAAATGAGATCTGGTTTCTTTGCCTTTCCCTTAAAGTAATAAAGGCTTACAAGACTTAGAAGGATGGATGGTAGGTACTTCTGGATTACAGTGGAGCAGTTTGAATTTAGGTGGCAGTGCTATCTTGGAAATATAGGTGAGTGACTGAATTAGTTATTGATGTTTGGGGGAGACCCCAGCCTTTGCACGTCTGGTGATTCTCTATAGGCCTCGTCAGGACTGTGGTGTGGGTAAAGTGAGTGAGGCACTCACTCACCTAGGGCACAAAATGTGAGTAAATGTGAGTAAAAAACTCAGTAATCAAGATAAATGCAGTTTTAATGCAATTTAAAAAAATTAAAATTGATGCCAAAAATCCACCATGACAAAATATCAACATTTTAAATGAAGACAGGGTCCTCTTAGTCTCCCTGATGAAGCTTGGCTGTCCCCTACTTCTTGAAAGCTGAGACCTGCATCTAGCTATTTGCATAAGAGGAGGGCTAGATGACTGTCTGGGCCCGTGACGGGAGGACTCACACCCAGTCCTGGCTGCATCCATGTCTTGCCTTTCCTCTTGTTGAATAAGAAGCAAGTCAACCTTCTGGAGACCTGTAGGTTCCTGAATGTGCGCTGAACCCTCTCTGTGGTGTGAGAACTAACTTCTACTTCTCCCTTATTCTCCCCTGGGGCACAGGAGAGTAGGAGTGGTTTTGAAGGTTGCCTGTGCTGTTTTCCATATTCTGGTAGGTCTGTGATTCTCTGCTTGTTCTCCAGATCTGGAGCTAGAAAATGAGACTCTAATCTGATAAATTCCTGGTCTCATCCAGGGACAGATCCAGGTTTTGTTTGTTTGTTTGTTTGTTTGTTTAGCTTAATTTAATTTTTTTCAGATCCAGGTTTTGTAGTCTGAGGCTTATACTATTTTGAGGGGCCTTCCTTAAGGAAAAGGATACACATTTATAAATACAAAATTAAATTGAGAGCTTTAGAAGGAGCTCCCTGAAAAGGAAAAACACATAAGGGTCATTAACTTCATGGTAAGATTGTCTCCAGTCTCAACTTAGTATTTCATTTTCCTTACCCCTTTGCAGGATTTCTCTCCCCAGTTTGTTAGCTCACAAGGCCCAGAGACTATAGGACTATATGTCAAGTCTTATTTTCCAATTTCATACTTTCAAAAGCCCCTAGAATTTTTTCCTTTTTGAGGGAATGAAATGATTAAGAGCATTAAGTTCTAGTGTCAAACTGGCTGATTTTGTATCCTGGCTCTGCCAAACTAGTTGTTTGACTTGGGCAACTTAGTGTTTTTGCCCCTATTTCCTCCTCTTATCTTACTTCATGGGGTTCTGTTGAAGCAGGACTAAATTAGATAATGTGTTTGTGGGCTTAGCACAATGCCTGAACAGAGAAGACACTCAGGAAATGTTATTTAGTGTATCCATCAGGATTCTTGATCCTAAGCAACAGAAACGTACTCTGGCTACTTTAAATGGAGAAAGAATTTAATCAGAAGATGTTGGATAGTTGACAGAATTGACAGGGAGTTTGGAAAAGTAGGTGCTGAAAATAGGCAGGAATTAAGGAAGGCCAGCAGCAGAAATAATCTAATTAAGACTTTCTGTTCCTGCTGGATTCTGCCATTGCTCCAACCCTAATCTACTCATTCCTTCTTCCTGGAATCCAAAATCACTGATGATTCTGTCTAAATCAGCTGAACCCAAGGTTAGGGAGAGAAAGGTCTATCTAGTTTAGCTTTTAGTAGAGGCTGGGACCTCTTACAATGGAGGATTCCCCCCAAATAGGAAGAGGGTTTGGATGTCAGGGACCAGAAAACTCTCAAACCAACACTACCGTTTCCCTTGTGATTCTTCAAGGTCTAATAGAACTGAGCTGCAGTATGATCTTCTGCCAGTAGGCGCCACCCTTTAACATTTGCGTCTGTACCTTTAACCTCTAACTTCAGAGGTAATCTGCTATGTATAGAACACAGTGGTATTTATCCACGAAAGTCCAACTGTGATGGCCAGCTGTTAGGTACAGGAAATGGATTCAGTGCTCTCAAATGAAAGCTTGCCGTACATAAGTTTATGGTAATTCTTTGGTACTTGTTGATTTTTATCTGGCAATAAATAAACCTATTTAAGAATCACTGCCATAGTCTGAAAAGTCCTTAATCTTGAAGTTTGACTCGAGTCCATTTATGGGTATGGATTTTCCCCATCTGTTTGCTATTTTCCCCCATATCTTCAACCAAAATCCAGGGCTTACATACTGTACAGCAGCACTATGTTAGGCGCAGCTGTGAGGGTTTGCCAGCAGTCTCTGGCCCTCATGGATTTCATATTTGAGTTTAGGAACAGAGAGACACACGAAGAGAACTGTAGAACAATGAGGTGAGCCTGATGGTAGAAATATGCACATAGGGGCAGTTCAGAAGAAGGACACCTCCCCTAGCCTGCGAAGGTCAGGAATGATCTCCTGGAGGATAGAAGTTGAAATTGAATCTTAAAGTTCTTCAAACTGTCCAATTTGTCCATAAAATCAATTAGCGCACACAAATTGATCTTACAGGTTTGAAATGCTATACACCACCGTGAGGTGAAGAACTTAGCACAGTGCCTGGAACATGGTAGATGCTCAATAATAAATAGTTGTGGACTAGTTAATTAGTTTAGGAATACTGGTACTATCTAGGCTGGTATAATCTGTAGCATGCTGTTTAATATAGAGTTGATTTTCTAGTATCCTAAATGGAAACTTATGCATTTAATTCCCACATCAGCTGGTTAGCTACACACATAAGGGTCATTAACTTCAAGGAAATGCCTCCGTTTCAAGGTCATCCATTGAAACTTGAAGCCCACTTGATCCCAAGAACAGCCAAGAGTGGGGCAGTGGCTTACTACAGATTCAACTTCCCTGCTGGGAAAAGGAAAGAAAGTGCGTTCTGTGGTAGATGAGTATCAAGGGACAGTGTATATGGTCCCACATCCATCAGGTTCCTATCCAGCTGGGCATCCATCTGGAAGAAGTTCTTCATTTTGAAAACAGAAAATTGACCAGTAGCTGTGCAAGAAGGCCAGTTAGAAAAAAATTATTCATTAGATTAAGGTAAATTTCTATTCCCTGCAATAAATACATTCAGCCATCCTTCATAGGCCCCCAAAAGAAATCTCCCTTTTTTTTCATGTGAAGGTGACTTATTAGAACGTGTTTCCAAAAGAAATCTTGGTTTAAATTGATAAGCACGTGGAAGTGTATTTGCTTTGCTCTAATCCTGTTTGAGTTCCTGAAATTTATTTTGCAAAGGGGAAAGGTTTGTCTTAATTTTTTTCTTTTTGCAATTGAAACATAACTTTAAGTTTTATAGCATTCCTTCCTACTTCTATGCTTTGCTTATTCAAAACACTGCAGAACTTTGATTTAGGTCACAGTTTGGTTTGGTTTAACCTGTAAGTAGTAACTGGAAGATGGGACTGGAGGTATCCTGGGTCATGTAAGGATGTAAGGAAAAGATGTTTTGTAAGATTTAAGGAAAAGCACACAATGCAGCCATGGTTGGCCTATGACAAAGATACTCTTTAAATGAGGTGGTGCCTGTATGGGGCTCAGCACAATGCCTGACACATAAAAGGTACTCAATAAACATTAGTCTGTCAGCCAAGATTCTTGATCCTAAGCAATAAAAATATACTTATTTTCACAAAAACCTAATTTATGAGGGCAGTCATAGTCCTGCCCCTGTGTAATCAAGAGGTCAGCTTTCCTCTGCTCCTTGAGAATTACATCTTACCTCTGACTTTTGAAAGTTTTGAGTAGAAAAATTTGCCATGTGTGTAATAAACAGTGAAGATCCTCCTGGAGATATATATATATATACATATATATATGTATATATATATATATATATAAGTTTGCTGCTATAATTAAATTATATTTATAACCCGGTTAATCTGATGCATGTTCGGTGATTTAAAGAAATGATTTTGTTTTCCACTGGGGACAATGAGCATTTCTCATAAATGCTGATATTTTTTTTTAATTTTTTTTTATTGTTATGTTAATCACCATATTTTACAT